>NC_069509.1:65840846-65925846 GCF_027579735.1 Bombina bombina
GCTTTAGGGGAATGTCCAATGTTTGGTATGCATTTTCACTAGAATCACCTCCGTAGTTGTATATTTATAGCCTGACTCAATATCTATAGGGATATTTATTTTGCTACAACCAACTACCTTCTAGAAAGAGCTATACTAGTTAAAAGTTATACTGCAGTTTAGTCATGTATGTTCCCTTATATAAAGCTGCATTTACTAGAAGTATATTGACACCTAAGCAGGATCTCTAACAATTAGAGCCCCATTTTAGAACTAAATTATATACAGTCTAACTGTGTCAATTTCTTTTTGTGAGAAAACAGGCTGTCTGCGGCCGAGACAGCATGCTATATATATATACAGTACAGGGGTACTCATTTCTTAGGCTACTACTATGTAATATTTTGCTGTATAGTATTCTAGGTATCATTATGCACATCATTTTCAAAACTCTAACTGCTATCTACTGAGATTTAAGTATCCGGCTACAGAGGATCGTTTAGTTTGTCTCCCAGAGGAGGTTAACCCTTTTCACCTCTCCTTTAGCTATAGGAATGGGTTTATACGCACACTGAATGTAACTAGGTGTTTATAGGTTCCTATGAATACAGTGACTCAACTGGGTTCCTAAACTTCCCCATAAATAAATCCCACCCAGGCTATGCACCATCTCAAGATCTAAGTAAGATTTCTGCAAAAGACTAGTTTTTCATTATATATATATTAGGACAAACTCCCAGAATTATAATTTCTGGCACTATTTAAATTTATTTTTCATTGTGTCCCACTGTAACTCTGTTGCCCCAAAGTCTCATGGTATCCGTATTAAGCTATATTATTTATGTCACTGTCTAAGTTCAGCAATGTCAACTCATTTTAGACAACGCTTGAGTTTACTCCCATTATAGATACCATTTAAAATATCAGTTGCTAATTTTTCTCAAATTTGTCATTTTACCCTGCCTAAGAGCAGCTCTGTATCACTCTAATTTACCAAATGTCAAGGTCCAAGAGCGACCATAGGTAACATTAGAGCACCTCCTTTTAACTATTTAGACTACATAGGTCTATGAGTGGCCTGCTGAAGGTCTGGAGGCGCGTTCATTTTCTTTAAAATAAAAAAAAGTGGGGTTCCAGTTTATATGTTCAGTGTTATGTTGTACAATAGTACTGTATTGCTTGTTTGATTATATATATATATATATATATATATATATATATACTGTACATGAACGTGTTAGTAACACTATATCTGTATTGCCTGATGTACAGTATATATGCAGCTGAACTTTTGGTTATTGTTCTATTTTTGAACAACCTCAATAAAAATATTTAAAACAAAAAAATGAGGAAGAGAAGGCAGCACACCCAAGAATCCAAGTTAAAAAACCATACTTTATTCCGACCTAAAAAAAAAACGTTCAAACACAAGGAAAGGGGGCATGTCCTTACGCGTTTCGTGCCGTGCTGCACATAGCAGGTAAGTGATGAAGCAACACCTATATACCCGGCACCTCTAATCATATCCCACATGCGGGTGACTATGGGAGGCACTCGGTATACAGGCTCATTCATACAAATCTTCAAGACAAAGGACTAATTTCTCTGAGGAATTTTGGATGCTTATTTGTGAGAGCGTTGAGTTCCTACTATCCCATAACTTTTTTATGTTTGATGGCAGGTACTACTTGCAAACTTGTGGTACGGCAATGGGGGCGAAATTTGCCCCCTCATTTGCCAATTTATTTATGGGGTGGTGGGAGCTCAACGTTCTCTATAATGAGGTCAATCTCTTTAAGTGTAGCATACTATTATATATGAGGTATATCGATGATCTCATATTCATCTTCAAGGGAAATAATGTTTTGATGAGTTTTTGAGTTTTGTGAACAATAATGAGCTAGGCCTTAGGTTTACGAGGATATCACATAAGACTGAAGTACAGTATTTGGATCTTAAACTTTGTGGCTCATCAGAATTTAATTTGGTTATTACAGATACCTATAGAAAGCCCACCTCTGGTAATAAAATTCTTCATGCTAAGTCATGCCACCCAAAACACTTGATTAAGTCTATACCAAAGAGTCAGTTTCTTAGGCTAAGGAGGAATGCCTCTTCGGAGACATTATTTGATGCACAAGCAAATAAACTTATTGAAAGCCTTCTGGCCAGGGGTTATGACCTCAGCTTACTCAAGAAAGCACTAAGGGAGGTAAAGGATAAGCCCATGTTGAGTGTGAAAAGTAAGAGTTTCAGGGCAGAAGGTAATTTCAGTAATGAAACAATCGTATTCTCCACAGAATTCTCGTTACAGTATCGAGAGATTTCTAAAATTATAAAACATAATTTAACATTTCTAAGAGGTGATGATATACTATCCCCTGTTGTTGATCAGATCAAATTTGTATCTAGAAAAGCCCCTACTTTGGGGAATAAGTTGTCTCCTAGCTTAATTTCCAGCAGTCAGAGTAAAAAAGGAGTTTGGTTGAACAAAAAGGGCACTTTTTTAAATGTCTATCACGTAATTGTGGCACATGCAAAGTAATTTCTAGGGGCAATACTTTTAAAAGCTCAGATACTGGCATAGAATACAAAATTAAACACTATGCAAATTGCGGTACCACTTTTGTGATTTACCTTTTGGAGTGTAATTTGTGCAATGCCCAGTACGTGGGGCAAACGTCATGTTGCCTTAGGTCCAGAATTGGCAAACATAAAAGAGACGTTAAAAATTGTGATAAGGACTCCAGCATAGCTAGGCATTTTAATGGGCTTCATTTCACCCATATCTCCAATTTTAATGTAAAGGTAATAGATATTGCTAAATTACCACCTAGAGGTGGCAACAAATATACAATTCTCACAAAAAATACATATATTGGATATTTACGCTTAACACAAGAGAACCGAAAGGTTTAAATAAAAAATGGGATGACAACTACGTATTCATGTACCAGTGTCAAAATCTGTGTTTCTCTTTTTTGTGGTTGCTATTTTAATGTCTTGGAGAATTAGCTGTATTTAATCATCTTAATGATACTGTTGATTTTTAAAAAAATGTTTTGTTTTGTACAGGTAGCCCTCAGTTTACGCCGGGGTTAGGTTCCAGAAGGAATGGTTGTAAATCGAAACTGTTGTAAATTGAAACCCAGTTTATAATGTAAGTCAATGAGAAGTGAGGGCGATAGGTTCCAGGCCCCTCTCAAAATTGTCATAAGTAACACCTAATACATTATTTTTAAAGCTTTGAAATGAAGACTTTAAATACTAAACAGCATTATAAACCTAATAAAATAATCACACAACACAGACTTCACTTGCATTTTTCTGCAAACAGTTCTTTCTATGAATTACAATCTGGACTGATTTATAGACAGGAAGATCTTGTTCCTTTGAAATCTGCTCGATAGCTCAGGTCTGGTTAAACTGATTAATTTCAGCTTGCTTGGCTTTGCTGCAACACAAGCGGACAGCTGCACATACTGGCTATTTTAATAAATGCACTGCTTTTCAATAGCAGTCACATGACTGGAAAAAAAGGTTGTTATTCTGAAACAGTGTAAATTGAACCGTTGTAAAACGAGGGCCACCTGTACTTTGTACATTCTCCCTCCCCTTAAGATAGGTTATTCACTGTGGCTTCATTTAAAGGGACACTGAACCCAAATTTTTTCTTTTGTGATTCTGATAGAGCATGACATTTTAAGCAACTTTCTAATTTACTCCTATAATCAAATTTTCTTAATTCTCTTGGTATCTTTATTTGAAATGCAAGAATGTAAGTTTAGATGCCGGCCCATTTTTGGTGAACAACCTGGGTTGTTCTTGCTAATTGGTGGATACATTCATCCACCAATAAAAAAGTGCTGTCCAGGGGTCTGAACCAAAAAAAAAAAAAAGCTTAGATGATTTATTTTTCAAATAAAGATAGCAAGAGAACGAAGGAAAATTGATAATAGGAGTAAATTTGAAAGTTGCTTAAAATTTCATGCTGTATCTGAATAACAATAGAAAAAAATTGGGTTCAGTGTCCCTTTAAGTTTTGACTTATTTTTGCGTAGCCAATGAAGAGATTCTTTGTATCATCATTTTTATATTTTAGCACTCCAGTTTTGATTACTTTTTACTCTGTTTGGGTTTGCATTATTATATGTTGCTAAGGGTTTTTCCACAATGTATTCAAACCTACAACATTGTATCCCACATTTTATTATAGTTGTTACTTTTCAGTATATTATTTTATTTTCTATACTGTTTTAAGAACTATCCCCAGTATAAGTTCAGCCTTTCAGTTGTGATTAAGCATATTGGCATTTCTATGTTGTTGCTGTTCTCTGTATCCTTCCATAGATCAACTGTTGTTTTTAAATCACTTTGTATGAATGAGCCTGTATACCGAGCGCCTCCCATAGTCACCCGCATGTGGGATATGATTGGAGTTGCAGGGTACAAAACTCAAAAACTCATCAAAACATTATTTCCCTTGAAGATGAATATGAGATCATCAATATACTTCATATATAATTGTATGCTACACTTAAAGGGATTGACCTCATTATAGAGAACGTTGAGCTCCCACCACCCCATAAATAAATTGCTTACCTGCTATCCTATGACGAAGTGCCGCACGGCACGAAGCGCGTAAGGACAAGCCCCCTTTCCTCGTGTTTGTAAGTATTTTGATGTAAGAATAAAGTATAGTTTTTTAACTTGGATTCCCGAGTGTGCTGCCTTCTCTTCCTCATGTACTGCCTTTGATGTGGGAAACGCTCTACCTTGTCTTTTGGCTTGCACCTAGTCACTCGCATTGAATAGACTGTTTGGTCGGAGGCTGCCTTCCATTAACTGTGAAGTAAAAGAAGTTACCGTTTTGCTGCAGTGAACCTGGAGCTGCGCAATCCCCCTTCTTTCATACACAGATTGTTAAAATATCTATTAGGGTTTCCACACAGCTTTGTTTGCACACTATTTTCATAGAAGTTACGTTGAATATCCATCTCTAACGGTCCTCAAGAGAAAACTTAGGTTCCAATATGACAGTACCCATTACTTTATAGAAAGTCAGTTAAATAAGATAAAAATATTTTTTAAGCTAAATTACTAGAAAATTGAGCAAAATAAATATTGAAAGTATAATGCAAAGTATTTTTACTACACATAATTAATCATGTATATTACAATCTCAAACTGTTTAATGTTTCTTTAATAAAGGAATAAATGTAACTGGTTCCTGGACTGTGTGACATATTACATTTATTGAAACCCTAATATGTTTGATTATAACTTAAAGGATCTACGCTTTGTTTCGCTGGCTGATATTAATTTAAAACAACAACCATGAAACCGTAGGACTTTGTCTGGGAACAGCCCTGTCTGAATCAAGTCTGCTTGAATGTGGAAAATGTTTGTCAGTGTGTCCTATTTACTGAAGATGTAAATTGCAGTGCAGTGTAAAATATGCACTGGTCTCTAACGTGTTTGGCTAACTTCCCTTGGAAAAATGTGGACTTCAGGTAAACGGTAGATTAAGGAAATCTTTGACTGTACTGAATGTAATGTTGTCTTTCACTTACGTAAATATTTTTTTATAGAACCAACATCTTAAAGGGACGTAAACCCCCCAAAATTGTGTTTAATCATTCAGATAGAGCATACCGTTTTAAACAATTTTCAATTTACATCTATTACCAAATTTGCTTTGTTCTCTTGGTATCCTTTGTTGAAGAAGCAGAAATTCACTACTGTGGGCTAGCTGAACACAAACTGTAAGCCAACGACAAGAGGCATATATGTGCCAATCATTAGCTAGCTCCCAGTAGTGCTTTGCTGTTTTCTGATCCTACCTAGGTATTCTTTTCAACAAAGCTCCGTGAACATGGTGTGTGTAGTAATGAGTACCCAGAGTGTATCCTGGTTGATTTCATGCTTTAGTTGCAACCAGCAGTCAGCTCTGGGAGAACTGTTTTGAAGCTGAAACCAATATGGTGGAGGCACGGTTGAGTGAGACGTCACTCCCGGCCATTGTGCAACGTGTCCCAGTGAGCGGTGAGATATTGTGAGAATAGCAATAGAATGGTAAGTCAGTAGATTACACATACACTCTGGGAGGACTTGCTGGGATATGCTGACTAATACTATACACAGGGCTAATATGGTTCTCTGTTAAGTTTACTGGTTCTAAATTGTAATGATAAATTTATACAATGGGCCATTGATTTGGATATCTTTATTTCAAGGCTATTATTGGAACTGTGTATGAGTACTGTGCACATCTATATAAGCAGAGATTAACTTTATATATGAACACACTCATTTGTCCATGTTGGACATTTTTTTAGTAACTGTGCTTTTGATATTGAGAAGAAAGATACGGCGTGCGGCTGCACTGATCCGGAACCGGAACTGCAAATAGACCGCAGGGTTATCCAATGGTAAAACAGCTACTCCGGAGTGCCGTAGCCAGGGAGATCAAACCCAAAGTGAGTAATGCAAAAAGGAGAGGCAGGCACTACTCGGGGGTAAAAAGCAAACAATAATTTATTGACAAGTATAAGCCCTACAAAAAAGAAAAGGCTTAAACATAACACCAACAGCAAACAGGCAGATGGATGGACACAGAGGGACTGACGGCCTGACGCGTTTTGCGCCCCCTAGTGGTGCTAAATCATATGATTTAGCGCCACTAGGGGGCGCGAAATGCGTCAGGCCGTCAGTCCCTCTGTGTCCATCCATCTGCCTGTTTGCTGTTGGTGTTATGTTTAAGCCTTTTCTTTTTTGTAGGGCTTATACTTGTCAATAAATTATTGTTTGCTTTTTACCCCCGAGTAGTGCCTGCCTCTCCTTTGTGCTTTTGATATTGTTTGGCATGAGCATGTGCTTTAATAAGGAACACGTTTTACTTTTTTCTTCTATTTGGTGTCATTAATATTCTGGAGCCTCTGTGCACAAAAGGACCTTGTAGATTTGAATGGTTTTCTGCGCTCATCACTTTTTTTTTTACCAATTCCCAAACGGAGCTGGTATTACTTTAAGATACATACACAAACATATATACACAGTATATATGTATGTATATATATATATATATATATATATATATATATATACTGTATATATATACTGTATATATATATACGTATATATATATATATATATATATATATATATATATATAGCTCTGAAAAAAATTAAGAGACGACTGCAAAATTCTCAGTTACTCTGGTTTTACTATTTATAAATATGTATTTAAATTGAATGTAAATTATGATGATAAAGTGCCCGGTTTTAAAAAATTTGATTAAAAATAGGGGCACTTTAATTCATCAAAATTTACATTTCACTTGTGTTGTGAAAATACTTACCTTTTAATCTTGACAGTCGATCCAGCTTCCCCCGGTCGTCGCAAGCCTCTTCCTATGTCAGAAATGACAAATCCGTCATCCTCCAATCACGGCTTCCCCCCCGGGGGAATCAGTGTCTGATTCAACGCCATTATTGGAGGAAGCCGGATTCCTCATTTTAGACCCAGGAAGAGGCTTTGCGACGGGCGGAGGAAGCAATGCAGCGGCTGTGAAGATTAAAAGGTATTTTCACAACACAAGTGAAATGTAAATTTTGATGAATTAAAGTGCCTGGTTTTAAAAACCGGGCACTTTATCATCAAAATTTACATTCACTTTAAGTAAAATCAACATTTTTGTTTGATTCTATAACTGACAACATTTCTCCCAAATTCCAAATAAAAATATTTTTATTTAGAGTATTAATTTGCTGAAAATGACAACTCGTCAAAATGACAAAAAAGATTCAATATTTTCAGACCTCAAATAATGCAAAGAAAAAAACTTCATATTAAACAACACTAATGTTTTAACTTAGGAAGAGTTCAGAAACCAATATTTGGTGGAATAACCCTGATTTTCAATCACAGCTTTCACACGTCTTGGCGTAATCTCCCCCAGTCTTTCTCATTGCTGTTGGGTGACTTTATGCCACTCTGGGTGCAAAAAGTCAAGCACTTTTTGCCTTGTTTGATGGTTTGTGACCATCCATCTTCCTCTTGATCACATTCCAGAGGTTATGAATGGGGTTCAGGTCTGGAGACTGGGTTGGCCATGACAGGGTCTTGATCTGGTGGTCCTGCATCCACACCTTGATTTACCTGGCTGTGTGACATGGAGCATTGTCCTGCTGGACAAAAACTATCCATAGAGTTAGAGAACATTGACAGAGCAGCAGGAAGCATGTTTTCCTCCAGGATAACCTTGTAAGTGGCTTGATTCATGTGTCCTTCACAAAGATAAATTTGCCTGATTCCAGCTCATCTCTGATGAGTCCAATTTTCAACTTTGCCAAATGCCTGGTCGTCTAATGGTTATACGGAGACCTATAGAGGCCTACAAGCCAAAGTGTCTTGCACCCACTGTGAAATTTGGTGGAGGATTGGTGATGACCTGGTGGTGCTTCAGCATGGCTGGAATCGAGCAGATTTATCTTTTTGAAGGCCGCATGAATCACGCCATGTATAGATATATATATATAAATGCATGTGTGTACATAACAGATCAGTGGGACAAAAGCTTGTTGCTTGATAAAGAAGACGCTCCACAAATATAATATAATAACAAAACTGTATTCAGGAACAATAATTAAAAACAATTACATATTAAAACCTCTTTTAAATGCAACAAAGAAAAAAAGGGACGTTAATGTGTCTTTAAAGGGTCAGTAAAGTCAAAATTAAGCATTCATGCTTCAGATAGAGTATGTAATTTTAATCAAAATTTTAAATGACTTCTTTAATAAAATATTATTTTTTGAAAAGCATATGTACATATCCTCAGCAGTAAGAATGCACTACTGGGAGCTAGATGGTGATTGGTGGCGATACAAATTTATCTCTTGTCACTGGCTCACCAGATATGTTTAGTTAGCCCCCAGTAGTCTATTGTCTCTCCTTGATCAAAGGATAACAAGAGAATGAAGCAAATTTGATAAAAGAAGCATACTTGATAGATGTTTAAAGTGTATGATTTATCTGAATAATAAAATAAATACATTAGGTTTCATTTTCCTTTAATCTTTATACTTGTGGAAATTTATTGTTTTTCATGACCTGTGAATAAACACTACATTTATATAAGATAACTATGATATTCAATCCACTATTGTGTTTTTTTTAATCACACAATTATTTCCTCCTTTTTAATGCTAGTTCCTCTTAATAGGATATTTTTACAAAAGTTCTAAAGATAGAGACTTTGATAATATAAACATTATAATAGACAACATGATTATTATTATTTTCTAAATCTGCAAACATTGCTGTCCTTTTTACACTCACCATTTTTATGTACTTTGTAGATATTTACTATCAACAATAAACTTCATTTAACATCCAGCAATTAAACAAAACATCTTGTTAAAACACTGTGAAAGTCAGTAGAATTCTGGGGCTTTAACATTCTGTTGCAAGAAACTTTTTAACATAAAGGTTATTAACCCCTTAATGACAGCCGTTGAACCATGTACGTTGGCTGTTGTTTTTTTCTTGATGGGGTTAAATAGCTTAGTACTCACTAACAGCGATGAGACTTAAAGGGACACTGTACCCAAATTTTGTGATTCAGATACAGCATGCTATTTTAAGCAACTTTCTAATTTACTCCTATGATCAATGTTTCTTCGTTCTCTTGCTATCTTTATATGAAAAAGAAGACATGTAAGCTTTTTTCTAGGTTCAGAACTCTGGACAGCAGTTTTTGATTGGTGGATGCATTTATCCACCAATCAGCAAGGACAACCTAGGTAGTTCACCAAAAATGGACCGCCATCTAAACTTACATTCTTGCATTTCAAATAAAGATACCAAGAGAATAAAGAACATTGGAAAATAGGAGTAAATTAGAAAGTTGCTTAAAATTGCATGCTCTATCTGAAGCACAAAAGAAAATATTTGGGTACAGTGTCCCTTTAAGTGCCTCAGGGAGTGAGACGTTGTAATATCAAAACTTGTGGCAAGACCTGGGTCATCAAGGGGTTAAAAAAGAAAGCTTGCATTAGCAATGGCGCCCTGTGCGTATACCTTGTACACAAACATAGATACATAGTGCAAGGAGCATATGTATCATTCGGCACCTATTTTAGTACAGAGATTGGCACTGGGCACATGCATGCTGTGCCCTTATCAGAGTTAGAGGCTATTGTAGTTTTATTTATTTATGTTAAATGGTACGCACCTGTCTGAGCATACTATTATCTAGTATCTCCCTTTAAAGGGGCAGTAAACACTTTGAGATTTTACTATTAATAATGCTGAATTATACACAATTTTGTAATATACTTTTATTTATTTTGTCCCCTTTTCCTGTAATTTAAAGGACCAGTTAAAGGGACAGTATACACTAATTTTAATTTAACTGCATGTAATAGACACTACTATAAAGAATAATTTGCACAAATACTGAAATAAAAATCCAGTATAAAACCGTTTACAAACTTACTTAGAATCTCCCAGTTTAGGTCTGTTAAAAAGGTTGCTGGAACACCCACTGCAAGTGGGAAATAGCAGACACTCCCCCTTCCTTTGCATATGAGAAGACCCTTTAAACAAACAGGAGCAAGCTGGAGTAGGTATACGTCGGTATTCTCCTAAAACTTTGGGGCTTGGTTAGGAGTCTGAAAATCAGAGCCTGTATGGGCTATATAATTGGATCATCTGCAAAACATTTATGCAAATAAAAATCTAGTGTATAATGTCCCTTCTTTAATGCAGTAGAATTACATAATTAACAAGTGCATAATAAAAGACAATGATTTGACACCTAATCTGAATATTAAATAAGCAGTAGATTTTTTTCTGACAAATTTATTTTCCAGTTCCTGCCCTGTACCATGTGACAGACATCCGCCAATCACAGACTAGAATACGTATACCCTGTGAGCTTGTGCACATGCTTAGTAGGATCTTGTTCCCCAGAAAGCGTGCATATAAAAAGACTGTGCAAAATTTAATAATGAAATGGAAGTAAATCGAAAAGTGTCTTAAAACTGCTGCTCTTCCCGAATCATTAAAGGGACAGTCAAGTCCAAAAAAACCTTTCATGATTTAAATAGGGAATGTAATTTTAAACAACTTTCCAATTTACTTTTATCATCAATTTTGCTTTGTTCTCTTGGTATTCTTAGTTGAAAGCTAAACCTAGGAGGTTCATATGCTAATTTCTTAGACCTTGAAGACTGCCTCTAACCTGAATGCATTTTGACCACTAGAGGGCATAAGTTCATGTGTTTCATATAGATAACATTGTGCTCATGCACGGGAAGTTACCCTGGAGTGAGCACTGACTGGCTAAAAAGCAAGTCTGTCAAAAGAACTGAAACAAGGGGGCAGTTTGCAGAGGCTTAGATACAAGGTAATCACAGAGGTAAAAAGTGTATTTCTATAACTGTGTTGATTATGCAAAACTGGGGAATAGGTAATAAAGGGATTCTCTTTCTTTTTAAACAACAAAAAGTCTGGTGTTTATTGTCCCTTTAAAGTTTATTTTGACTTGAGTGTCCCTTTAACTCTGAACGTTGTTAGTTTTCTAAATTCTTCTGAGTTTATATAAAGTTATAAGCACTGCCATATTTGAACTTAAGTTTTCCCATTATCTCACCCTCCTACCGAGAACAATTAGGGACGGATATAAAACAGTCTATAAAAGAGACTAACCAAACAAGAATGAGTGGAACATAAGATTATCTAACAGGGTTTTGATTGCACAAACTTTATTTTATTGCCTGATTTGTATCTGCCCCTAATTGTTCTGAGCAGAAGAGAGAGATAAATAGAAAACTAGTTCAAGCATGGTGGCATCCATTACTTTATAGGTACTAGAGTACTTTATAGAAACTAAACATTTACACTTGTATCTTTAATGTGTAAACAACTAACATTTCTAAAAAATATCTACATGTTAGTCAAAGGCTAATCTTTGCTTTAAATACATAATTATGTCCATCATGAATTTACTGTTTAGTATCCCTTTAAGTTTAAAAATTGTGGCTTTTCCAGTCCTGAAAACTGAAAAAGTTCATGACAGACTTCACAAGCCTAACCTTGCTACATACCTGTCCCTTATTTGCAGTTTGTTAATTTATCCTTTCTGAAGCCAAACAATAACGTTTTTTTTGTTTGTTTGTTTTTTAATATAATTACAGTGGCAAGCCCTGTCTTCTCCACACACAAGTCTGTATTGGTTCCTTCAAATAAGGAAAATTATATAGCCTATAATAATGATTATAGGCATTGAAAATAAATTACGGTAAACAATGTGTTAATCTTTTCTAATAATGTTTAGACTCATCTAATATGTTAATCTATCTCACTGGTTTTCAAACCTCAGACCTCCCTAACAGGCCAGATTTTGCGGATATCTGAACTGGGGCACAGGTGAAATAATCTGCTGCTTAGTAAACATACCTATTTTACCTGCTCTTATTCAAGGTAATCCTGAAAACCTGGCCTGTTGGGGAGGCCTGAGGGCAGGTTTGAAAACCAGTAATCTATTTGAATACTGCAGGAAAAAAATGCAGTCATTACAACATTGTTACTGTCCCTTTAATAGTAATAATAAAAATAGTAATTACAATAATATAGTAGAAGCAACCACAGATAACAGAAATATCTATCCGTTCATATCACTGCCCCTGCCTCATACATGACTCAAAAATGACTGAATACGGATCTGTCGTCAGCTTCCCTGATGAATGTCAGAACAAATTCCTTTCTGATGATTATTGGGATCTCATCACTTGGTGAGGAATGTATCAGTCACTACTGTGAACAACTCTGCAAATGAGAAAACAAAAAATAAAATAAATCCCCCCATACTGGTAATACAGAATCTTGTGACTGTATCTGTTCTTTATGAAATAGCTTCTGTGTTCAGGTGCATTGCAGGGTGCAGTACTTCTGGGTTATGAGAGAGAAGGGATTGTATTATGTGTATTTGTCAGGAACTAGGGGATAGGATTGCCATATTGCCGCTTTAAAGGGACATTGTACACTAGATTTGGGAGTGTTTTTTTTTATAAAAATGTATTGTTTTGCTTATTTATTATTATTATTATTATTATTATTATTATTATTGTGATTACATGCAATTGTATGAAAATTGGTGTATACTGTCCCTTTAAGTCTGCCTTTTTCTTTATTGGTTCAAATAGAGCATACAATGTTAATCATTTCCACAACTTTATTTATATTTTAACATTGGCTTTATTCTTTTGGTAGTCTTTTTTGAATAAACAATTATACACTACTGGGAGCAAGCTGAGCACATAAGTCGAGCCAAAGACATGAGACATATATGTGCAGTCCCCAATCATTAGCTAGCTCCCAGTAGTGCACTGCTGTTCCTGAGCCTGCCTAGGTATGTTTTTTAAACAAAGGATACCAAGAGATTGAAGCACATTTGATAATAAAGGTAAAATGGAAAGTTGTTTAAAATTGTGTTCTCTATCTAAATCATGAAATATAATTTTGGGTTTGTGTCCCTTTAAGTTATGGGTAATATGATGAAGATGGCTGGAAAGTTGGTTATAGAGGAGAACCTTTAATAATCAGCAATTGGTAAAGCTCTTCATATTATATATTTATTCTACAGGTTGTTAAAGGGACATTAAACCCAAATTTTTTCTTTCATGATTCAGATGGATAATACCATTTTAAACAACTTTCTAATTTACTTCTATTATCTAATTTGCTTCATTCTCTTGATATTCTTTCCTGAAAAGCATATCTAGATAGGCTCAGTAGCTTCTGATTGGTGGGTGCACATAGATGCCTCATGTGATTGGCTCACCCATGTGCATTGTTATTTCTTTAACAAAAGTTATCTAAAGAATGAAGCAAATTAGATGATAGAAGTAAATTGGAATGTTGTTTAAAATTGTATTTTGTATCTGAATCATGAAAGAAATGTTTTGGGTTTAATGTCCCTTTAAGATTTTACTTCAAATACATTGTTAATAGTATTTGTATGACACTTTTTTGTTTAGTTAGCATTCTGTTAAAAGATATACTAATCTTAGTAAAATTACACACCCAATGTGAGATGGGATTCCATATCCATTACCATCCTCTATAGCAGCAAAGGGGTTAAAATAAATAAAGGAATCTCATATTGATGCATTCAATGAGGGATGTAGCTTTGGGGTTGACCAACATCTTATTCCCAACCCCGGTGACCCATTTATTTCAATGTGGTGAGTATAGAACCAAGAATTAGGATGGGGGGGGGGGTATTATTTATTATCAAGATTTGTAATTTAGTGACTTTAGTTAGGGAATTTTATAAATTAGACCAAACTGTATAAACAACATATGAAAAATAGAGAGAAAAATCATAGGCAACAAATTGTATTTATATATTTGAAAAAATATGTTACAGTTAAACTAAAATGATATCAGCTCTTGTTTAATTTAAATGTATCTTCTGTTTAATTTGCAATTAAACTCAAAATAAAGCTTCCGATAAAATATTTAATCATTCATAGTAACAAAAAAGTGATTTTTAAAGTGACATAATATCCATCTGTGATCAAACAAAACCAATACAACATAATTTAAAAATGTATAAGTCTAGAAATAAAACGTTTGCTAGAACTGCTGGAATGTGTTTGTTGAGGCTTGTTTGATATTTTGGGTATTTTGAACTACATTTATTTGAAAACTATTTATTAGATAACTAAGATTAATGAAAGATGCCGTTTTAAATATCATATTAAAGGGACAGTCAAGTCCAAAAAAACCTTTCATGATTCAAATAGGGCATGTAATTTTAAACAACTTTCCAATTTACTTTTATCACCAATTTTGCTTTGTTCTCTTGATATTCTTAGTTAAAAGCTAAATCTAGGAGGTTTATATGCAAATTTTTTAGACCTTGAAGGCCGCCTCTAATCTAAATGCATTTTGTCAGTTTTTCACCACTAGAGGGCGTTAGTTCATGTGTTTCATATAGATAACATTGAGCTCATGCACGTGAATTTACAGAGGAGTGAGCACTGATTGGCTAAAATGCAAGTCTGTCAAAAGAACTGAAATAAGAGGGCAGTCTGCAGAGACTTAGGTACAAGTTAATTACAGAGGTAAAACGTGTATAATTATAACTGTGTTGGTTATGCAAAACTGGGGAATGGGTAATTAAGGGATTATCTATCTTTTAAAACAACAAAAATTCTGGTGTTGACTTTCCCTTTAAGTGGATAGTATTTCCTTTTTTAACATTCTAATACAAACATGATGCTGTAATTTGTTCTAAAAGAACACACATTGTGATCAGCTGCATTTAATGTTGTGTTAAATTATGTAGCTAGGAAGAGACAGTAGAAAGTATGAAAAAACTGTTACTAACAATAAGTTTACACAAAAAAGCCACATATATCTTTCAAGTATTTTGCAGATTAGCAATTAAACATGAAAGAAAATTTTAAAAATTAAAATGAAAAATAGAAAAACAGAAAAACAGAGATAGAAAGACAGATAGATAAAAAGACAGATAGATAGATGGATAGAAATAGACAGAAAGATAAGATAGATAGATGGATAGATACAGAGATAGATAGACATAGATAGATACAGAGATAGATAGCGAAAGATAGGCATAGATAGATAGATAGATATATTGATGTATGGATGATAGATAGATGTTAGAAATAGATACATAGATTGATTATATATAGATAGATAAATGGTATATATACTGTATATAGATAGATAGATAGATACATAATAGATAGATAGATAGATGATAGATAGATAGATAGATAGATAGATAGCTGATAGATAGATAGATAGATAGATAGATAGATGAGAGATAGATAGATAGATAGATGATAGATAGATAGATAGATAGATAGATAGATAGATAGATACATAGATACATAGATAGCTGATAGATATATATATAGAAATATAGATAGCTAATAGATAGATGATAGATAGATAGAAATATAGATAGCTAATAGATAGATAGATGATAGATAGATAGATGATAGATAGATAGATAGATATATAGATATATAGATAGATAAATGATAGATAGATAGATAGCTGATAGATAGATAGATAGATAGATAGATAGATAGATAGATAGAAATATAGATAGCTAATAGATAGATAGATGATAGATAGAAATATAGATAGCTAATAGATAGATGATAGATAGATAGATATATATATAGATAGAAATATAGATAGCTAATAGATAGATGATAGATAGATAGATAGATAGATATATATTGTGTGTATGGAAACAAGAACTGGTTAGATGTATATTCAGACTAGCAGGAAATCAAGTCTTGTGTAGAATGCATGTTCATTGGCTAAGAGGGACAGCTCTGACAGCTGTACTGAAACACAGGGGCACATATTTACAAAATACACTGTAGTAGTGTTATTCATCCATTTCTAAAAAAAAAAACTAATGTGTATCATTTAGAACCAGCAAAGAAACATTTGTTTTCCATATTACTTTACAAATCAACTAAATAATTGAAATATTTAGAAATATTATCCTTAGATTTCATAAAAGTTAGAGGGTAGAGAGCTAGAATACTACTGTGTTGATAAATAACACTCACAGCCCGCACTGGTTAAAGGGACAGTCAATTCAAAATTAAACTTTCATGGTTCAGATAGAGCATGCAATTTAAAAAAAATGTCCAATATATTCCTATTATCTAATTTGCTCTCTGTTCTCTTTGTATCGTTTGTTGAAGATCATACCCAGGAAGGCTCCTCCTGAGAGCTTTCCTCTGATAGGTGGCTGCACATACATGTTTCTTGTCATTGGCTCATCCAGTTCAGCTAACCCCTAGTAGTGCATCGCTGCTCCTTCAACAAAGGATGCCAAGAGAATAAAGCACATTTGATAACAGAAGTAAATAGGGAAATTGTATGCTCTGTCTAAATCATGAAATAAAAAACATTGTGTTTCTTGTCCCTTTAATAAAAGGTTCTGTGTTATCATTTTTGGAAGTCTGAGGTTACTTGGCTACTTTATAGTTGATTAAAATAAAAGTCCTTCATAGATAAAGTGGAGATTTTCCCAAACTCTAGAGGTTTTTTTTGCTTTAAATGTTGAGTTCTGCCAAGAGTTAAGATTACAGAATGATCTCAGACTGGGCAAATGCAAAACAGCTCTGGCTTCTGGGGAATGGCCAAAGTACGAGAGAGGGGAGCTGCTGAATTTTAATGATTCATTATTGCATGGAAAAGCTTTTTTGTCTGGCTTTATCCGGTGCACAATAAAAGAATTAATTGGACAGAAAATGGCAGGGCAGAGAACTGACAAATCATTAAGAGGTTCTGAATAGCTGATTGGATGCACATTGGTGGGTGAAATTCCACTTTGACTGTCCCTGCAGAATAATAACGCGCAGAAGATTATATTTATTTGCCTCTCAGTAGCCCTATTTTCTGCTTACTGTATTTTTGCTTCTCATTAGATGGTACATAGACAGCCCACAAACGCTGTTTTCTTTTTAACAAAGACAAAAGGAGAATCAGTAAACAAATAAAGAAATATATTCATGTTACTCAGAGAGGTGTAGTTATAACTTTGTGTTCTGAATGTCAAGCATGCAGATAAGGACCTAGCCACCAAAACAATAAAAAATCACTTTTCAAATTGTTCAAACTTTCTTGCAACTATATCTAAGCTTACGCTGTTGTGAACACTATGTAAAGTATGGTGAAAATTTCAACATTTAATTTAAATGGATAAATTAAGTAATGAATCAGTCATTCAATCAACCAATACAAAATAATTTCTCTCTGTGTATATAACATGTATGAATGTTTCTATCTATCTATCTATCTATCTATCTATCTATCTTTTATCTTTCTATATCTATCTATATCTATCTATCTGTCTGTATGTCTGTCCGTCCGTCTGTCTTCCTGTCTGTCTGCTTGTCTGTCTGTCTATCTATTTATTTATGTAAAGGGGTGGAAATATATCACTATAGTTTACTAGTCAGGGGTTAAAAGTTACTAGCCCTAACGTAAAATGTTGCTAGCCCACTCAATGTTTATAGGAAAACTATATATATATATATATATATACAAAGTCCCAAAAAGAGCACTCTCACCTTAATGCGCAACTGCCAGGGTGCCAACGGTTCTAATCAGAGGATATAAGGAGGCACTCACTGGTCCGATGAGTGCCTCCTTTTATCCTATATATATATATGTACGTATATATATATATATATATATATATATATATTATACAGGGCTCAAAATGCAAAATGTCCACTAGCCGACTAGCCATTGTCAAGTGAAAATGTAACAGTGGTGAGTGAAATTTAGTGAGTGAATGTTGGACTATGTGCTACAAATATGACCTAAATGGGTATTATATATCCATGAAAGCGTAAGGATATGATATTTCTTTAGGGCTATAGGGACCCCATGAGTGGCTTACACTGTTCATTCTGAGGGGGTAAACAGGGGCAGAGAGAGATTGGAGAGGAAAAGTTAGAGTGGAGAAAAAAAAATTGCACTGTTTATAAAGTGCAAGAAGAATAGATGAACACACCTTATCTTTATTGTGCAGAACCATAGGTTTATATCTTGTAATGAATATAATGGGTATAATCCTTTTTGTATGTAATGCATCTCATTTTTATATCATGATTAAATCTTTTAAAATAAATGTTCTAAGACTTACAAAAGCCAGGAAAATCTAGACTTATACTCAGTACCCTCATGCAGGAGCATCCAAAGACATGTTTTTTGGGGTAGTAATTAAAACAATACTTATATGACCCAACAATAAAAATGTTAAAATAGACAAATGCTGATATATAGAATTGGATATAAAAAGCAGAATTCCAGGGGGCGAAGGCTGCTTTGCACCCTATTACCCTTGTTCTGGGCACCAATGCCCTTATGTGATAAAACGTCATTGTCATAGCAACAGTAAGTGACTGAATGGATAACAACAGTGATCACACCATTTGAGATTAACAAAAAACATCAAATATAACCTTTTGAATCACATTGTCATTTATAATGTGTAAGAAGAAAAATAAATGGTAACTAAATAATATATATATATATATATATATATATATATCATGTAATAACCACGTACATATGTAATCTAAAATAATATTTTGAATACAGTTGGAGTCAATTTCAAGATATTGTTCAGTAAGAGCATGCAATTTTAAGAGACTTTTCAATTTAATTATTGTATCAAATGTACTTTCTACTTTTGGTATCCTTTGTTGAAAAGCAACTAGGAGCTAGCTGGTGACCAGTGGCTACACACATATGCCTCTTGTCATTGACTCACCAGATGTGTTTAACTAGCTCCCAGTAGTGCATATAAATGTAACATGAAATTAGCAGAAAACACATTTATAAAATGTTCTTAGTTTTAACATGACCCCCATGAAGGGACAGTAATGTTTTTTGTTATATGTATAATAATTATCAGTAATTAAAGGGAGACGAAGCACTTTCACAGTATTTGTAGATAGTGGGTATGAGCGTTCTTGTGACTTGTATACAATCTCTTCAAGAAGCTGATATGATTAATCCTGTGTCCTTGTGGTGAGATCTTTAAAGGGCCACTGTAAGGTTATATTAAAGTTCTCTAATTTGGGGGAGGGATTTCAGGGCAGTGCTCACAATAGGTCACAAGATTGGGAGCTTCTGAATTAAAAAACAACAAACTATTTAAGCAGCCATTCAAGCTTTAAGCATATAGTGAACTCTTCTTTACTATTTTCTCAGATTTACCTCTAAACACCATAGGATAGCATAACCAATAAGTTTTTAATAAAAAGACAATGCAAAAGCATTTTGTTTGAGTTTCACAAGTAGTAGATTTTGTTACTGACAAATTTCAAAATTAGTTACTTTTTTCTTCCCACTGCATCATGTGACAGCTGTCAGCCAATAACAAAATGCATATACATATATTCTGTGAATTCTTGCACATGCTCAGTTGGAGCTGGTGCCTCAGTAAGTGTGCATATAAAAGATTGTGCATATTTAGACAATGGATGCCATTTGGAAAATTGTTTAAAATGATGTACTCTATCTGAATCATGAAAGTTTAATTTTGATTTTAGCTAAAAAATTCTGACAATTTTAAAAGTTATGTTTTTTTCCACTCCCCCTGTACCATGTGACAGCCATCAGCCATTCACAAATGCATACACATACCATGTGACAGTCATCAGCCATTCACAAACGCATACACACTTATTCTTGCACATGCTCAGTAGGAGCTGGTGCCTCAGTAAGTGTGCATATTAAAGATTGTGCATATTTAGACAATGGATGCCATTTGGAAAATTGTTTAAAGGATGTACTCTATCTGAATCATGAAAGCTTAATTTTGATTTTAGCTAATAGTGTTCCTTTAAAGGGACATGTAACACATTTTTTTTACTTTCATGATTTAGAAAGAGTGTGCAATTTTAAACAAATTTCTAATTTACTGCTATTATCTAATTTGCGTCATTCTCTGGATATCCTTTGTTGAAAGGCAAATCTAAATAGGCTCAGTAGCTGCTGATTGGTGGCTGCACATAGATGCCTTGCGTGATTGGCTCACCCATGTTTATTGCTATTTCTTCAACAAAGGACACCTAAAGAATGAAGCAAATTAGATCATAAAAATAAAATGGAATGTTGTTTTAAATTGTATTCTCTATCTGAATCATTTTGTCCCTTTAAGATTAAAGCACCATTATTCTTGTATCTATTTAGCCTGCTAGAGCCTCTCTTACCTATGGTTTTACACCTATCTTATTGTAATTTACAAACTGCAGCATACACAGGTATTTGAACTCGTTGAACGCTATGTACAGGAATAAGGAAATTAATATTTGACATATTCAGTTTTCTAGACGTTCCCTGTTAGCCTATTTTTTATTTTATTTATTTTTTATCAAAAATCATAAACATATTAATGTAATTGTATATTTGCCCAGGAATTTAAGAAAAATAAGAAGAGTACACCAAAAAGCAAGGATACACAATGCACAAGATATTCATACATATCTTATATAAAAAAAGAGAACAATATAAGATTCCCCCTGGTACATATATATAAATACATTCATGACAAAAATAGGTACCAATAGACATGAATTATTAGCAATCCATTAAAACAAACCAAGAGAAATAAATGATTCTGGACCTATAAAATGTGACCTCTTTGTTTTATTTACTAGAGAAAGAGCAAAGCAAAAAAAGAAAGAAAAGAGAAGAAGAAAAGGAAATAAAATAAACTTAGGGTAAAACCTGGTGGGAGAGGGGAGAGGAAGGAGAGAAAAAAAATTCTGACAATTTTAAAAGTTATGTTTTTTTCCCACTCCCCTGTACCATGTGACAGCCATCAGCCATTCAAAAATGCATACACATACCATGTGACAGTCATCAGCCATTCACAAACGCATACACACTTATTCTTGCACATGCTCAGTAGGAGCTGGTGACTCAAAAAGTTTAAATATAAAAAGACTGTGCACATTTTATTAATGGAAGTAAATTGGAAAGTTGTTTAAAATGGCATGCTCTATCTGAATAATGAAAGTTTAATTTTGATTGAGTGTCCCTTTAAGAAAGTCCTGCCACTTTATACAAAACTTATCCTGTCTCGTTTCTGAGTTATTGGAACTATCAATACTGTTCAATTATGTACTGATTTTGTAGCAGAAAGGTTAGATTATTAACAGTTGGTTCCCTTTTATTTTTCCAATTCTTAAGAATAAGGTATCTCCCTGCCAGAATAGTTGTATTTATAAAGTCAATGTTATCACATTCGTCCTCTTTATCAAATAAGAAAAAGATATGATTTAACTCCAACGTAATGTTAGCTCTTATTACTTTCCTCAGCCAAAATTGAATTCTCTATCTGAATCATAAAATAAACATTTTCATTTTATGTCCCTTTAATATTAGAGCACCATTATTCTTGTACCTGTTTAGCCTGCTAGAGCCTCGCTTACCTATGGTTTTACACCTATCTTATTGTAATATACCAACTGCAGCATACACAGGTATTTGAACTCTTTGAGCGCTATGTACAGGAATAAGAAAATTAATATTTGACATATTCAATTTGCTAGACGTTCCCTGTTAGCCTATTTTTGGCATTTTTTCTGAGAATCCTTGTGCCTAAAGAAACAAAGAATGATATTTTGGTTCTGAAAACCACATTAAGCTAAATAATTTCAGACCGTCTGGCTGGGCGCGCATCTCATGCTGACTTTGGTTATCCTTAGGACAACGGAGCTGTATTTTCACCACTAAAAGACCCATGGAGAGATTAGCTTGTGTAACCTGCCTAAAGGTCACATATTTGGGGCTGAATCTGGGGCTGCAGGGGCAGTGTCTTGTGATCTTGTGACATTGTGAATAAACTCTTTAACAGCACTATTTGAATATATCAAATAATATTTTTGTGAATAATAAAATGGTTTAAAGAGACATTAAACTCAAAATTAAACTTTTATTGTTTAGATAGAGCATGCAATTTTATTCTTTGTATCCTTTGTTGAAGATTAAAGGGACAGTCTACTCCAGAATTGTTATTATTTAAAAAGATAGATAATCCCTTTCTTAACCATTCCCCAGTTTTGCATAACCAGCACTGTATCTAATACCTCTGCAGACTACCCCCTTATCTCAGCTATTTTGACAGACTTGGATTTTAGCCAATCAGTGCACTGTCATAAGTAACTTCACGGGCATGAACACAATGTTATCTATATAGCACACATGAACTAACACCATCTAGCTGTGAAAAACTGTCAAATGAATTGAGATAAGAGGCGGCCTTCAAGAGCAAAGCAATTATCATATGAGCCTACCTAGATTTAGCTTTCAAATAAGAATACCAAGAAAATAAAGCAAATTTGATGATAAAAGTGCATTGAATAGTTGTTTAAAACTACATGCCCTATCTGAATCATGAAGGTATAATTTTAACTAGACTGTCCCTTTAAATCTATGTAGGCTCAGATGAGCTCAGGAGCATTCACCTGTCTTTAATACTCTATTGCAGCAGTGTTTTTCAACAATGTATAACTCTGCTACAAACATTGTTGCTTACACTGCTGCCATAGACTGGACACATGCACACTTCAGAGTTCTTATGAGCCTACATAGATTTACTCTTCAACAAAGGATATTAAAGGACCTCTAAACACAATAGAATAGTATAATCAATAAATGCATAACAAATAAGAGACAACACAATCCAAAATCACTTTCAAATGAGAAGATTTTTTTTCTGACAAACGTCAAAGTTGGTTACATTTTCCTTCGTAATGCATCATGTGACAGCCATTAGCCAATCACAAAATGTATAGACATATATCCTATAAATCTTGCACATGCTTAGTAGAAGCTAGTGTCTCAAAATGTGTGCATATAAAAAGATTGCGCACATTTAGATAATGGAAGTGAATTGGAAAGTTGTTTAAAATTGTGTGCTCTATCTGAATCATGAAAGTTTAATTTTGACTTGACTGTCCCTTTAAGAGAAAGTTATTTATCATTGCATGTCAAGTTTCATTTTGACTTTACTATCCCTTTAATTTATTCCATGATTCAGGCAGAGCATACAATGCTTTAAAAGTGTCCAATTTACTTCTATTATCTAGTTCTCATGATATTCTTTGTTGAAGAGATTGTAGGTAGCGTGCGTGTCTTAAAGGGATACTAAACCCAATTTTTTTTCTTTCATGATTCAAATAGAGCATGAGATTTTAAGCAACTTTCTAATTTATTCCTATTATCATTTTTTCTTTGTTCTCATGCTATCTTGATTTAAAAAAGCAGTACTGTAAGCTTTAGAGCCAGACCATTTTTTGCTCAGCACCTGGGTAGCACTTGCTGATTTGTGGCTAAATGTAGCAAACCAATCAGGAAGTGCTACCCAGGTCCTGAACTAAAAATGGGCCGCTCCTAACCTTTCATTACTCTTTTTTCAAATGAAGATAACATGAGAACAAAGAATAATTGATAATAGGAGTAAATTAGAAAGTTGCTTAAAATTGCATGATCTAGCTGAATCATGAAAGAAAAAAATTGGGTTTAGTGTCCCTTTAAGCACTTCATAACAGGAAATAGTGCTGCCCTCTAGTGCTCTTGCAAATGTATAACATTCTTACAAAACTGCTGCCCTTCAGTGCTGCAGACACGTGCACAATCTTGAAGTTACCTCCCTGCTTTTCAACAAGAGATACCAAAAGAACAAAGACAATTTGATAATAGAAGTAAATTAAAAAGTTGTTTAAAATAACAAGCTACATCTGAATCATGACAGAAAACTGTTAGGTTTCACGTCCCTTTAAACGTGTGTATTTTGATTTTAAACTGCTTGTGTACAACTGGTCCTTAAAGGGACAGTCTACTCCGGAATTTTTATTGTTTAAAAAGCTAGATAATTCTTTTTTACACATTCCCCAGGTTTGCATGATAGCACTATTATATTAATACAATTTTTACCTCTCTGATTACCTTGTATCTAAGCCTCTGCAAACTGCCCCTTATCTCAGTGCCGTCTACAGACTTGCATTTTAGCCAATCAGTGCTGACTCATTCGTAACTCCATAGGATTGAGCACAATGTTATCTATATGACACACATTAACTAGCATTGTCTTGCTGTGAAAAGCTAATAAAATGCACTTAGATAAAGACAACCAGCAGCAGCTTAGAAACAGACAGAGATTTATATTTTTAACGGTTATTAGGTATATTACTGGTTGTGCAAAACTGGGGAATGGGTAGTAAAGGCGTTATCTATCTTTTTAAACAATAACATTTTATGAGTTGACTGTCCCTTTAAGTATATTACTGGTTGTGCAAAACTGAGGAATGGGTAGTAAAGGCGTTATCTATCTTTTTAAACAATAACATTTTGGGAGTGGACTGTCCCTTTAAGTATATTACTGGTTGTGCAAAACTGGGGAATGGGTAGTAAAGGCGTTATCTATCTTTTTAAACAATAACATTTTGGGAGTGGACTGTCCTTTAAAAGAGGCATAAACAGGCAAAAAGAAAATGCTAGCCGTATGGCACTCCATACGAAAAAAAAATGCTTCAGAGCAGCGCTATGCCGTATGGCTAGGACGGCTATTGGATAAGAGGTGGAAATGTCACCTTATGAAATAAAACAGTTTGCGGTGGGTGGCCAGATGGGTTTATGGAATATAATGATTATCTAAATAAAATGCTTCAGAGCTGCGCTATGCCGTATGGCTAGGACGGCTATTGGATAAGAGGTGGAAATGTCACCTTATGAAATAAAACAGTTTGCAGTGGGTGGCCAGATGGGTTTATGGAATATAATGATTATCTAAATAAAATGCTTCGATTCCAGTTCATGAATTAAGTTAGAGTTAAATTATTGCATAATAAACTTTCACAAACGTTAAAATTTGCTATCAGTTTATTGGTGAATTTGAAGCCAAATGATTAGATAAATATTTCTTATGGATGGTGATCGACACTATGTGTAACCCCCCCCACAAAGGAGTTAAACACATAGTTTAAGTCACCTCCAGAGCAGCAATGAACTACTGAGAGCTAGCTGAACACATATGGTTAGCCAATGACAACAGGCATATATTTGTGTAGTCACTACCAATCACCAGCTAACTCTCAGTAGTGCATTGCTGCTCCAGAGCCTACCTAGGTATGCTTTTTAAACAAAGGATACCAAGAAAACAAAGTAGCATTAGATATAAAGTGAACTTAAAGGGATAGAAAGGTCAAAACTGAAATGTGCATTGGTGCATTTCAATTTGAAATAGATTTTTTGTTTTCCAATGTACTTCCATTAGCAAAGAATGTTTCTAGTAAAAGTTATTTCTGTTTTTCTGCGGCATACGCAGATATCCTGTAAGCGCTTGTGCACCAGTATTCAAGCTCAGAGAGCTGAAGATGGTGTGTATTGCTTCTGTGAAGACATCATTTGTGCCCTACAAGCCACCGCTGACTCTCTGAGAAGATGTGGTGCTTGAAAACTGGTGCCCAGCCCTCACAGCATATGTGCATATGCCACAGAAAAACACTAATGACTTTTACTAGAAGCATTTTTGCTAATGAAAGTATATTGCAAACATGCTTCTATTTTACATTTAAATGCGCCCATGCACTTTTCTATCCCTTTAAAATTCCATGTTCTATCTGAATAAGGAAAATCTATTTTCAACTTTTATGTACCTTTAACCTTGAAACCCCAAATTTTTCTTTCATGATTTAGGTAGAACACAAAATTTTAAACAACTTTCCAGTATACTTATTATTATCAAATTTGTTTCATTCTCTTGGTATCATTTTTCGAAGGAACAGCAATGCACTACTGGTTTTTAACTGAGCACATGGGTCAGCCAATGACAATTGGTGTATATAAATATATGCAGCCACCAATCAGCAGCTAGAACCTATGTTCTTTGCCCCTCCTGAGCTTACCTAGATAAACCTTTCAGAAAAAGATAACAAGAGAAGGAAGCAAATTAAATGATAGAAGTAAATTGGAAAGTTGTTTAAAATTGCATGCTCTGTCTAACTCATGAATGTCTAATTATGACTTTACTGTCCCTTTAAAAATATAATGGTCTAAAGACATAGAGAATTTGATGTTTTACACTTGAATGCCCCTTTAAGACATTTTTTTTTGGTGGGAAAGGTTAATATATAGCATTTAATTATTTACATATTTATTTACTTGCTTACGTACTTATTGTTAACTCAAAGCTTTCAAGCAAACTGTGAGTAATGTCTGAATGAATTTTTTAGATAAACAATAATGATTTTGTGTATCAGACTCTTTGCCAACGTGTTGCCTTGCCCCGCCGGATGCCCAGGGGGAGCAGATTGGCAGCTGAGCAGGAGGCTGGTACACGCCAGGTTAGAAGCTGTTGTTATTCATATTGTCAGATGGTCCTTTTTATATCATCTGTCCAAAATTTATTGGGTTCAAGCTCTTGCTAATAAGATCTTCCAGGTGGCTCGGGGGCGTCGTCTTCCTGTTACAGTCTATGTGTGTGGAAATGTGTGTGTGCCAATCATGTATCTCTTAGCTTGTTATCAGAACTGCATGGATGGAACGTGGAGTCTCCAATAAAGGGAGGGGATCCCCCCCATGTGTCCTGCAGCCCCCTCATACTTTATCAGCCATTCAAAAACCTTAATCACAGATTCTAGAATCAGCATGCCAGGCAATTCTGCAAAACAGTGATAACGGTAATGCTACACAATCAATTAAGCATTTATAGGTATGTCAGGTACCGTAGGTCCAAGACAATAAATATATTATTGTATAAGCAATAATTCATTTTTTTTTCAAATGATCAGGAGCAGTATTACAGGGACCGGATGAGACAAATGATCTTTTATGCATCACTTCCACATTCCTTTAAAGTTTTAAAATGAAACATAATAAGCAAAAAATGTACACGCTCTAATTCTTTAGAGCGTGTAATGTTAAGACTAGTGATCCTGCACAATTGTGTTAAACAAAGGGGTTAAACACACAGTGGAAGTACTGTTGGGGACCCGCTGAGCACTGCTGGACCTGAGGGGAAACTGCCACTCATCCAATTGACTTTTAAGGTTCTTTAAGGTGTTTTTGAGTCCTGTGATTGCGCATGTCTCCCCGAAACCGTACAGATGCGCAATTACTACATGCTTCACTCCCTGAGGCATTCAGAAATATCGCTGTCAGTGAGACCCAAGCTATTTAACCCCTTAGAGTAAAAATAATAATGTCTGCTGTCCTTAAAGGGTTTAAAACGTAGTTTAAGGGGACATGAAACCCTTAGGGGTATATTTATTAAGCAGCAGACGCTGCTTTTTCCGCGCGAGCCTTTTGGATCGCTGGAAACAGGATTTAAGAAATATCAGACTTAAGACCGCTGCTCCTTAACTCGTCCGCCACCTTTTAGGTGCCAGACTGCAATCATCCTGATCAGATAAGATTGGGATGATTGACACCCCCTGCTAGCGGCCGATTGGCTGCAAATGTGCAGGGGTCAGCTTTGCACAAGCAATTCACATCAGAAATACTTGTGCAATGTTAAATGCCAACAGCGTTTGCTGTCGGCATTTAGCGATGCAGGGCGGACATGATTTGCTATATCGAATCATGTCCGCCCGGGGTATGATAAATCTACCCCTTAACCTTTCTTTTGTGATTCAGGTAGAGCATACAATTTTAAGCAACTTTCCAATTTGCTTCTGCTAGCAAATTTGCTTCATTCTCTTGGTATCCTTTCTTGAAGAAGCAGCAAACTACTACTGAGAGCTAGCTGAACACATTGGGTGAGCCAGTGACAAGAAGCATATATATGCAGCCACCAATAAGCAGCTAGCTCCCAGTAGTACATTGTGGCCCATGAGCCTACATAGGTATGCATTTCAACAAAGGAAAGCAAATAACTTAATACAAACAAATTGGAAAGTTTATTATAATTGAATGCTCTAATTTTAATTTTGACTTTATTTTACTGTCCATTTAAGTCCACTGAGGAACTGCTATGCATTACAGTTTCTGAGCAGGAGCCAATCAGGAGCAGCATATGAACATATCTGCTTATCATTTGATCCGGAGGAGCTTGGCAGCATACCTGGTGTGGGAGATTAAACACGGCTGAGTTTACTTTGCTGTTTTTAATAATTGTATGCGGGCCAATAGCCTTTACAGTGGCTGCTGAAGTAGTTTACATCATCAGTTTTCTGGCAGTTTAAATTAACACTTGCCAAAAATCAGTAAAATGTTGTTTTGACTTCAATCAGAACAGAAAAATAACAATTAGCACATTAAAGGAACACTAAAGTCAAAATTAAATTTTCATGATTCAGATAGAAGACACCATTTTAAACAGCTTTCCAATTCACTTACATTATCTAAAAGTTCAGTCTTTTTATTTGCACAGTTTCTGAGGCACCAGGTCCTATTGAGCATGTGCAAGAATTCCCAGAATCTACATATATGAATTTTATGATTGGCTGATGGCTGTCACATGATGCAGTAGAAAGGAAAATGTAATGCTTTTGCATTGTTTGTATTATGGATTTGTTGCTTATGCTATTCTAATGGTCCTTTAACAACTTTCATCTTGATGTACATTGTCTTAATTGGACTCAACTTCTTGGCTCCCTGTATTAGGCATAAAATGATCAAAATGACGTTTAATACCATTATTACCTGACGCGTAAAACAATTAAAACACACAGGTATTTAATAAAATCATACTGATACTTTCAGAATTAGGTCACCTCTAAAATACATCCTAATCCAAAAATCATCAGCACCTCACTTAAAGGGGCAGTAAACTTACATACTAATATTATATAATTCTGCACATAGTGCAGAATTATATAACATTAGCTTACCGGCACATTTATACTTTCAATTATTTCAGAGAAATTGTATGTAAAAATCTAATTTTACCAGAACGCCACTCCTTGCTCAACTGAGCGGGTCTGGTTTTTACACAGCGCATCGCGGCAGCACTGTCTAGTCACAGTTTGCCCGGTCGTGCAATTAAAATTAATGTAGCTCGCTCCCGCTCTGGTCTAGTAGCAGGAGCGAGCTACATTCATTTTAATGATGCAACCGGGCACACTGTGACTAGACAGTGTTGCCGCGATGCGCTGTGTAAAGACCAGACCAGCTCAGTAGAGCAAGGAGTGGCGTTCTGGTAAAATTAGGTTTTTACATACAATTTCTCTAAAATAATTCAAAGTATAAATGTGCCGGTAAGCTAATGTTATATAATTCTGCACTATGTGCAGAATTATATAACATTAGTATGTAAGTTTACTGCCCCTTTAATATCAAAGGTTTATTGAAGAGACAAGACAAAGTATTGCAATGTTTCGGGGGTCAACCCCTTAATCATGCCTACACACATCATATCCTGTCTGCCTTAAGTAGAATGAAATTAACCCTTAGTGCTCAACACACCTGAGCACCCTCCCCCTAGTGGTCATTACAAATAATCACAATAATAAAGTCAGACAGGTAATAAACAAAAATACATATTGAAGGCAGCAAGAAACTATTACAATAATATCATAGTAATAGTAACAGCTTCATACATGTTCAAATTCAATTATTATATACAAAACAATAATCCTATCATTTATCCTAAGTCAAATAATACTCTAGCTTTAATAGAACACAGACCAGTCAATCTCTTTATCCATACCTTTGGGGGATAGGGTATCTAGTGTAAAGATCCAAAACACTTCTTTTTGTTTTAATCTTTGCTCCCTATTTCCCCCCCTCCTAGGCCTGCCAATATGGTCGATTATTTGAAACCGTAGCTGACTCACTGAGTGCCCCACCACTGGGAATGTCAATACTTTGCAGCGGATATTTATTTTGTGCTCAACAATCCTTAGAGATAGGATTGTTGAGCACAAAAGGGACATGAAACCCATTTTGTTTCATTCTCTTAATTTCCTTTATTGATGGAGCAGCAATGCATTATTGGGCGCTAGATGAATACAGTCGTTAAGCCAATGACAAAAGGCATATGCTGTATGTGCAGCCACCAATCAGCAGCTAGATAAAGATAATAGAAATAAAATGGAAAGTTTTTGGGTTTTATATCCCTTTAATGTAAGTTCTCTAAACTTCATTTCACAATTTTTTCATGGAAAATGTCCATTTAAGGGCCAGAATACAGTTATGCGCGAGCGATATCAGCTTTATTGTGGTTGTTTGTGTGTGTCGCATGTAGCATTCGTATTACAAATTGAAAGTAAACGTGATCGCTTGAGTGCAATTTAATTTAATACATTTCACAAAACACATCAAAAATACATTGAAAAGTACAGCTACACTCATAATACTATCTGATAAAGGAATCAAAGATATGAGGTCTCAGGTGTTAGAAAAAAAGGTTGCAAAGGGCTTTAGAATAGAGATACGTATAAATACATGTCCAAATATGTATATGTGTATGTATATGTGTTTTTATGTGTGTACAGATGTATTTATATGTGTATATATATTTACAGACACAAAAACATATGTATACATAGACATATATATAAGTGAGTTTGAGCCCTTTGCAGTCAAGTAAATGAAAACATGTAAAATCATATGCATGCAATATTCATATTTAATAAAGTATTATACTTTGTATTTACTGTAAATATTTCACATTCCAATGTTCTTCATATAAGGGAATATGTGCTAAGTATTTTTAAATAGATATTCCTATATATATATCTGTACCTATATATATATAATCATCTCTCTCTATATATAGGTAAAGATATATATTGTACCAAAATACCATCAGATATATGTAGAAATATGTATTTATGATTACATAGAACATATTCTGCTATGTAAAGAAAATTGGAATGTGAAATACTAATATTTTCATGTCTGATTAGCGTATTTGAGAATATGTTAGGTTAGGGTTTTAGTTTTTTTTCCACTTTTGCTCCATTGACTCCTATGGCGGAATATGTTAGCTCGCTCGCAATATTCTAACTTTGGATTTTTGCATGCATCGGGTTAGCACGCAAGCAAAAATTTTTACTTTTAAATCGTGTGCTACCCGATGCGCGCAAAAAGCTTATTTCTAGCAGAGTTAGTGCGCGAGCAGGAGTGCTAAATATTCCACTTGTAATCTGTCCCTAAATGTTTAAAATAAATATTTGGACATTTGGTTCTAAAATTGTTTTTAATTTCCCAGACAAGCAAATGCAAAAGAGCCTTTTTGTTAATTTGTAACATTAAATACAATAAACTTTATATTCCTTTATCCTGGAAACTACCTGAGGTCCCAAAAACAGGTTCTTTTCCCTTTGAAAAAAGAACACTTTGTTAAAGAGAGATTTTATTTCTTGCTAAATTAGTGATAACATCTAACAGGTAAATATTACATCATTATTTAAGGACAATGTATAGATAGCACATGAAAGTCTGTATTTAAAAGGGACATCAAACACGTATATTTTATTTACAGTGGCAATAAAAAAGTCAACACACCCTTATGGAATTGTAGGGTTTTGAAATGTACAGGGAGTGCAGAATTATTAGGCAAATGAGTATTTTGACCACATCATCCTCTTTATGCATGTTGTCTTACTCCAAGCTGTATAGGCTTGAAAGCCTACTACCAATTAAGCATATTAGGTGATGTGCATCTCTGTAATGAGAAGGGATGTGGTCTAATGACATCAACACCCTATATCAGGTGTGCATAATTATTAGGCAACTTCCTTTCCTTTGGCAAAATGGGTCAAAAGAAGGACTTGACAGGCTCAGAAAAGTAAAAAATAGTGAGATATCTTGCAGAGGGATGCAGCACTCTTAAAATTGCAAAGCTTCTGAAGCGTGATCATCGAACAATCAAGCGTTTCATTCAAAATAGTCAACAGGGTCGCAAGAAGCGTGTGGAAAAACCAAGGCGCAAAATAACTGCCCATGAACTGAGAAAAGTCAAGCGTGCAGCTGCCAAGATGCCACTTGCCACCAGTTTGGCCATATTTCAGAGCTGCAACATCACTGGAGTGCCCAAAAGCACAAGCGCAATACTCAGAGACATGGCCAAGGTAAGAAAGGCTGAAAGACGACCACCACTGAACAAGACACACAAGCTGAAACGTCAAGACTGGGCCAAGAAATATCTCAAGACTGATTTTTCTAAGGTTTTATGGACTGATGAAATGAGAGTGAGTCTTGATGGGCCAGATGGATGGGCCCGTGGCTGGATTGGTAAAGGGCAGAGAGCTCACGCCCGACTCAGACACCAGCAAGGTGGAGGTGGAGTACTGGTTTGGGCTGGTATCATCAAAGATGAGCTTGTGGGGCCTTTTCGGGTTGAGGATGGAGTCAAGCTCAACTCCCAGTCCTACTGCCAGTTTCTGGAAGACACCTTCTTCAAGCAGTGGTACAGGAAGAAGTCTGCATCCTTCAAGAAAAACATGATTTTCATGCAGGACAATGCTCCATCACACGCGTCCAAGTACTCCACAGCGTGGCTGGCAAGAAAGGGTATAAAAGAAGAAAATCTAATGACATGGCCTCCTTGATCACCTGATCTGAACCCCATTGAGAACCTGTGGTCCATCATCAAATGTGAGATTTACAAGGAGGGAAAACAGTACACCTCTCTGAACAGTGTCTGGGAGGCTGTGGTTGCTGCTGCACGCAATGTTGATGGTGAACAGATCAAAACACTGACAGAATCCGTGGATGGCAGGCTTTTGAGTGTCCTTGCAAAGAAAGGTGGCTATAGTGGTCACTGATTTGTTTTTGTTTTGTTTTTGAATGTCAGAAATGTATATTTGTGAATGTTGAGATGTTATATTGGTTTCACTGGTAAAAATAAATAATTGAAATGGGTATATATTTGTTTTTTGTTAAGTTGCCTAATAATTATGCACAGTAATAGTCACCTGCACACACAGATATCCCCCTAAAATAGCTATAACTAAAAACAAACGAAAAACTACTTCCAAAACTATTCAGCTTTGATATTAATGAGTTTTTTGGGTTCATTGAGAACATGGTTGTTGTTCAATAATAAAATTAATCCTCAAAAATACAACTTGCCTAATAATTCTGCACTCCCTGTAAAGATAGAAATAACAGCAATGTAAAATATCAGCCTTTTTCTATTTTTAGGGGCTTATTTAACAAATGTCTGTCCGACATGATCCGATCAGCGGATCATGTCCGACAGACATTGCTGAATGTGGAGAGCAATACGCTCTCCGCATTCAGCATTGCACCAGCAGCTCTTGTGAACTGCTGATGCAACACCGCCCCCTGCAGATTCACGGCCAATCAGCCGCTAGCAGGGGGTGTCAATCAACCCGATCGTATTCGATCGGGTTGATCTCATGTGATCTCTGTCCACCTCCTCAGAGCAGGCGTACAGGTTATGGAGCAGCGGTCTTCATAACTGGTGTTTCTGGCGAGTCTGAAGGCTCGCCAGAAACACGGCCCTTCATGTGATTTTCCAACAAACAAAAGATCAGCGGAAAAAAAATAAAAAATTAATTGGAACATTTTAAGTAAAAAACAAACCAAAACAAACAAACTACAACCCTAAATGCATACATGTTCACAGAAAACCAATTACATTCTAGATCAAGCCTTTAGATAAATAGCATAGACCTACTATCAATGAAAGTGATTGTGATTAAACTCAGATAAGAGTCAGCTGTTGCTGTAGAATTTTTGTTTGAATGTTTGGGGTAACATCCTACTGGGAGAGTCATGGTCTGCAAAGAGTTACCAAAGAAACTGCCAGAGTTATTTGTTAAAAAGTAAATGAGATGGATATAAAAGAATATTGAAGGCCCTGGAAGTACCATAGAACACTGCTAAAACCATTATCAACAAGAGGAGAAAATATGGCACCACAGAGACATTGTAAAGATCCATAGTTGATGCAAAGATGAGGAGAAAACTTCTCAGGATGGCTACCAAGAGACCAACAGAATTTCACTGAAGGAGCCACAAGAATTTCTGGCAGGTACCGTTCACTCCTTGCATGTGATCAACATATCTCGTTTTCTGCATGGCTGGGCTATGGGGTACAGCTATAAGATGGAAATGATTTTGTACAAAAAGGAACAACCAAACCCATTTAAATCATGCCAAAAGAGATATTTAGTCACCCCATATTATGTGGAAAAATGTGCCATGGTTTGATGAGACAAAGGTTGAAGTTTTCAGCCTTAATTGTAATAGATATGCAGAAATTTAAGCATTGTGGTAGTAGCATCTTGATTTGGGGCTGCTTCTCTTCAGCTGGGTCTTCAGGGGCTGTTGTCAAGATAGATGGGATAATGAATAGCTCCAGATATCAAGATATTTTGGCATAAAACCTGCTGGCCTCTATTAGAAAGCTGAAGTGGAATTCCACAATCCTACCTGACAATGATCCAAAGCTCACATCCCAGTTGACCATGGTATGGCTTTAGGAAAGGAAAATCAAAGCTTTGGAATGGCCCTGTCAGAGCCCAGACCTCAATCCCATTGAAAATTTATGAAATGACCTGAAGACAGCTGCACACAGGAGATCCCCTTGTAATTTGAAAAAACTTGAACTTCTAATAGAGACTTATGTAGATGATGGTCATGTGTTGTCATGCGTGGTTAAGGGGTTAAAGATACATCATACTCAAAAATTGTCTGAGTTCCGTCTAAAACAGAATGTTTTAAGACATATTACAGGGTTTTTTATTTTAATAAATAGATGTTGCAGTGCTAAAACCAATGTATTTTGTGAGATTTGCCTCATCAGCAAATTAGCATTAGCGTCCCACGACCTAGTTGTACATAATCATGCACCTTCTTTTAGTTTCAAATTAAATTTAGACAGCTTTTATTTAATCTTTTGAATGAAAAACCCCCCATTTGTAACTTTTTGAGTACATTGTCTCTTTAGGATTGTTAGCACAATCCAGGGACATACCCATTTAAAAGCCTTTTGGGTATAAATATTATCTCTTTTGCTGGGCAGAAGTAAATGAAATATTGCACTGATCAACAATTACTATGTAGCATATTGCAGGGTCAGTTTCTGAAGTCTCTGGGGTATTCCCTTCAACTGGGAATTGAAAAACATTAACAATTTATCGTTATATTTCAGAAAAAAAGGGCAAAATGAATTATAAACGTACATTGCAAAGCTTTTTTTACTATACATAGTTAAACATTTTATTCATTAATAATGCAAGATAAAGTTCATAATCTTTTTTTAAAGGGATATGAAACCCAACATTTTTCTTTCATGATTCAGATAAAACGTGATTTTTAAACAACTTTCTAATTTACTTCATTCTTTTTGTATCTTTTGTTGAAAAGCAGGAACATAGGCTCAGGGGCCTGCTCATGTGTGGTGCACTATATGGCAGCAGTTTTGCAAGAATGTGCTCTATTCGCATGACCACTAGATGGCAGCATTATTTCCTGTCATGTAGAGCTTCAGACAACTACCTAGGTATCTCTTCAGCAAACAATATCATGGGAACAGATTTGTTAATAGAAGTCAATTGTAAACTTTTTAAAAATTGTATGCTCTGTCTGAGACACAAAAATACATTTTGGGGTTTCATATCCCTTTAAGAGCATTTTTAATAACATCTGCAGACTGAAAATATCTTGATTAGTGCCACAATCATTAGACATGCCCACCCTGCACACGCAGTTGCTTGGAAACTTAATGCTGAAGAGAAGTAACGCTGATGATTCATTTATATGGCATTCAAGGTTTGACTTCCAAAAGGAAAGAGATGAGAGTTTGATATGTAAATATCTCTGTGATTGCGGAGTTAGTCAGATTTACAGTTAATAATATAAATTAAATTAAAGGCACACTCAAGTCAAAATTAAACTTTCATTATTCAGATAGAGCAGCAATTTTAAACAACTTTCAATTTACTTCCATTAACAAAATGTGCACAGTCTTTTTATATTTACACTTTTTGATTCACCAGCTTCTACTGAGCATGTGCAAGAATTCATGAAAAATACATATATGCATTTGTGATTGGCTGATGGCTGTCACATGATACAGGAGGAGTGGAAAAAGACAACTTTGAAATATGTCAGAAAACAATCTACTACTCACTTTAAAGTGAAGGTAAACTTAGCAAGGTTCGATAATGTTACATGCAAATACATAGCAAATTAATGGTACTTTAAGTCATCAGTTTTTGGATTGTAAAATATTTACCTAGTTATCGCCGTTTTTCTCTCTAATTCTCATCGTTGTATAAACAGCCCGTTTTTTTAGTTTTTTTTGTCAGTCCGGTCACGTTCTTCTAGTAGCCAATAACAGGTCTGGCCGTTAGGCGGCCGTCATTTGACGTCACTACATTTCTGGACGGTCTGCGCATGCGTCGGCTATATTTCCTGTCCCTTCCAAGTCCTGCTCGTTCCTGTTTAGCGCATGCGCAATTCATCACACTTGCCGAGATGTATTATTAGAGAAGACAAGGGGAAATAGCGTAGTACTCTGCTTTATGTGCGCATGCGATGTCAATCGTGAACGCGCTTTTCAAATACGTATAGAGCGGGTGGGACCGCTCTATACGCTATACAGTCAGAAACCAGGAAATACATGGAGGGAGGAGCAAAGACCGGTCAAGAACGTTGATAAAACAGTGGGTTATACATTTATTTATATACCAATATGTGATAAAAAATAAGCGATCTTACATTGTAGTACATGGGTAACATAACACTGCTTTCAAAAATGCAAAACTTTACCTTCACTTTAAGTTCAGATTAAGGGGCCAATTTACTAAAGTGTGGACGGACATGATACAATGTAGCGTATCATGTCCGCCGCACATTGATAAATGCTAACAGAATACGCTGTCGGCATTTATCATTGCACAAGCAGTTCTGGTGAACTGCTTATGCAATGCTGCCCCCTACAGATTCGCGGCCAATCGGCCGCTAGCAGGGGGTGTCAATTAGCCCGATCGTATAGGATCGGACGGATTGAAGACTGCAGTCTCAGAGGCAGCGTACACGTTATGGAGCAGTGGTCTTTAGACCACTGCTTCATAACTGCTGTTTCCGACAAGCCTGAAGGCTCGCACAGAAACAGGGGCAACAAGCTCCATTCGGAGCTTGATAATTCGGCCCGTAAGTGCTATTGCATTGTCTTTTTGTCACGCATTTGTTGATTATGCAAATCTGCTGTATTTACTGGTCCTTTAACATCTGATTTTTTTCCTTTAACATCTGATTTTTTCCTTTAGTATATGATTTTTGAACATTGGAAAAAAGCACCAATTTGAAGTAAACAATACATAACAATTTACACACAAATCATATAATGCAAATCATGTACAATGTACATATAATAATGTATGAGTCACGCGTGCATTACTAAGACACTAAAAAGTTATAAAAGGACGATATAACGGCTTATCTATGTTTTTCCTAGTAACAAGCTGTGCGGTTAGCAGTTCCTCCTGTTCACTGTTGGATTCCAATGAATGCGAGTAGGCGTGCAACTCCGTTATGTTCAGAAATATTTGCTTAGCTCTCTGTTTTCTCATTACCATTTCAGTTGGCTTGTTTCTATTTGAAAGGGAGCAGGGTGCTTAATTTGCATGAAACACAGAAGACAAAAAAAAAATACAAAACAAGCTCAGTTCTCTGTTTAAAGTCAAAACAATCAAAAAAGAAAAAAAAAGAGTAAAGTTTAACAAGGGCTATAAGAAATATTTAAAATAATTGTTTAACATATAAAATAGATTCTCATGAATTTAAAATGTCTTATTCTGTAAGACAGAAATGCTATCTATAATTTTAGGCTGGTTTGTAAGCTCCCATGAAGATACTGTTGCTATATGTTGTGGTGCATTTGTGCTTTTTGGCTTGGAATTCTGTAGAATAATTTGCATGGAAATTATCTGCATACAGCACCAATTACTGCATAGAGGGGAAGCAGAGAAGGAGAGACTTGAGATGAATATCAAAATAAATTTAATGGTGATCACAAGATAAGGCACTAAGACAGATTTTCATTCGACTTCTATCCCCAGCAAAAAAATGTGTTTTCTATTTTATTTTTATTATTATAATTTACCCAAACAATGGCCTAGATTACGAGTTTTGCGGTAGTTGAAAAACCAGCGTTAACAGGTGCTAACGCTGCTTTTTTCCTACCGCTGGTATTACGAGTCTTGCAGGTTTAGGGTCACCGCACACTTTTTTGGCCTTACCGCAAAACGACTTACGTAAACTTCGTAAACCCTTTTTTCTATGGGACTTTTCATAACGCTGGTATTACGAGTCTGTCCTGGGGGACCAAAAAGTGAGTGGTACACCCTAAAACTTCAAGATCATTACCGTAAACTGAAAGGCAGTAGTTAAGAGTTTTATGTACAACGCTTTAACATAAAACTCGTAACTAAAGTGCTACAAAGTACACTAAACACCCATAAACTACCTATTAACCCCTAAACCGAGGCCCTCCCGGATCGCAAACACTAAAATACAATTTTTAACCCCTACTCTGCCGCTCCGGACATCGCCGCCACTATAATAAACATATTAACCCCTAAACTGCCACACTCCCGCCTCACAAACACTAGTTAAATATTTTTAACCCCTAATCTGCTGCTCCGGACATCGCCGCCACCTACATTATACTTATTAACCCCTAATCTGCCGCTCCGGACACTGCCACCACCTACATTATATTTATTAACCCCTAATCTGCCGCTCCCAATGTCGCCGCAACCTACCTACACTTATTAACCCCTAATCTGCCGCCCCTGACATCGCCGCCACTATATTAAATTTATTCACCCCTAAACCTAAGTCTAACCCTAACCCTAACACCCCCTAACTTAAATATAATTTAAATAAATCTAAATAAATATTCCTATCATTAACTAAATTATTCCTATTAACTAAATACTTACCTATAAAATAAACCCTAAGCTAGCTACAATATAACTAATAATTGCATTGTATCTAGCTTAGGGTTTATTTTTATTTTACAGGCAAGTTTGTATTTATTTTAACTAGGTAGAATAGTTATTAAATAATTATTAACTATTTAATAACTTCCTAGCTAAAATAAATACAAAAGTACCTGTAAAATAAAACCTTATCTAAGTTACACTAACACCTAACACTACACTATAATTAAATAAATTAACTAAATTAAATATTTTTAAATAAATTAAATTAAATTATCTAAAGTACAAAAAAAACAAAACACTAAATTACAGAAAATAAAAAACAAATTACAGATATTTAAACTAATTACGCTTAATCTAATAGCTCTATCAAAATAAAAAATGCCCCCCAAAATGAAACCCCCCCCATCAATAGCCCTTAAAAGGGCCTTTTGCTGGGCATTGCCCCAAAGTAATCAGCTCTTTTACCTGGAAAAAAAAAATACAAACAACCCCCCAACAGTAAAACCCACCACCCACACAATCAACCCCCCAAATAAAATACTAACTAAAAAACCTAAGCTCCCCATTGCCCTGAAAAGGGCATTTGGATGGGCATTGCCCTGAAAAAGGCAGTTAGCTCTTTTGCAGGCCAAAAACCCTAGCCTAAAAAAATCCCCCACCCAATACACCCTTAAAAAAACCTAACACTAACCCCCTGAAGATCGACTTACCGGGAGACGTCTTCATCCAAGCCGGGCCGAGGTCCTCAACGAAGCCGGGAGAAGTCTTCATCCAAGCCGGGCGAAGTGGTCCTCCAGACGGGCAGAAGTCTTCATCCAAGCCGGGCAGAAGTCTTCATTCAGACGGCATCTTCTATCTTCATCCATCCGGCATGGAGCGGGTCCATCTTCAAGCATCCGACGCGGAGCATCCTCTTCTTCCGACGACTAACACAGAATGAAGGTACCTTTAAGTGACGTCATTCAAGATGGCGTCCCTTAGATTCCGATTGGCTGATAGAATTCTATCAGCCAATCGGAATTAAGGTAAAAAAAATACTATTGGCTGATGCAATCAGCCAATAGGATTGAGCTTGCATTCTATTGGCTGATTGCATTCTATTGGCTGATTGTAGGTGGCGGCGGTGTCCGGAGCGGCAGATTAGTGGTTAATAAATATAATGCAGGTGTTGGCGATGTCGGGGGCGGCATATTAGGGGTAATAAGTGTAAGATTAGGGGTGTTTAGACTTGGGGTTCATGTTAGGGTGTTAGGTGTAAACATACATTTTATTTTCCCATAGGAATCAATGGGGCTGCGTTACTGCTTTTTTGCAGGTGTTAGACTTTTTTTCAGCCGGCTCTCCACGTTGATTCCTATGGGGAAATCGTGCACGAGCACGTTACACCAGCTCACGACTGACTTAAGCAGCGCTGGTATTGGAGTGAGATTTGGAGCAAAATTTTGCTCTACGCTCACTTTTTGTCTTTTAACGACGGGTTTCTGAAAACTCGTAATACCAGCGCTGCATGAAAGTGAGCAGTGAGAGAAAACTGCTCGTTAGCACCGCACCCCTGTTACCGCAAAACTCGTAATCTAGGCGAATGTGTTACTGGAATGTCTAGTTTCAAGCAACAGAAAATAATAGACTCTCAAAACACTTTGCTATATTCAAAAACATTTTATCTATGGCTAGAGAAGTCAATTTAAAAGAAAATCCAATAACTAGAAATAAAGGGCTAGTTACGAGTAGAGTGGCAGTTTGTGCTCCCTCTTGTGTGTTAACCCCGCTAGACTTCGGCTTTCTGTGTGTGTATTACAAGTTAAAAATAAAAACCCGATGCGTGCTAAAAACTAAACTACGAACATCACGACTGTGTTACGATACTCCCCCATAGACTTCATTTGAGTATGAAAAGTGGAAAAAAACACCCTTACTCACGCACAAGCCCGATCGCATATTCTCAAGTGCGCTAATCCGAACATTCCAATGTTCTTCACATAGAAGAATATATTCTTTTTATTCTTAAATACATCTTTCTACATATACAGTATATCTATATATCTATATCTTAATTTATATCTATTTATATATCTATATATATATATATATACAATTTGTAAAATATATATCTATACATATATATTAAGATATATATATATATATATATATATATATATATATATATGTCTATCTAGGGGTGAACACCCTGAAACGTCACTTGTTTATATGAATAAAACACTTTTTATTTCACCTGTATCAGTGCTTATGTTATAACTTGTATATATATATATATATATATATATATATATATATATATATATATATACATACATTTTTCTATTTATTCTTTAAATGTCAAACCATTTTATTAGACTGATAAAAAATGAATAATGTTTCATATCTAAGTTGTCAACAAGATTGATCATTTAAAAGTGATGTTGGAGCTTATTAGCATATTACCGTGGACTAAAACAGGGCTATCCAAGTACGGCCCAGCGCCACATACTGCCTGGCAAGGATTTCTGGTGGACCCCAGCTCCAATGAGCAGAAAACAATAAATGGATAAAGCAGTTCCAGGTTTCTCATTAGGTAAATCAAGCGTGTCCACTTGTGGCACATTTTGGACAACTGAGTAATGTATACAGTAATATTTAATCCTTTTATACAAATTTCCCAGGTAATTCTAACTAAAATGTGATTAAAATGTAATACTTTGTTTGAAATGTGAGCTTTAGCATAAGTAAGTATGTGTGAGCAAAGTGAAGTTGCCGCTGGCTACTCAAAAGGTGTTTTCCAATTCTGTTGTACTTTAATGTTATTACTTAATTCTCTCTGTGCAATGACAGATTGGTACAAGCGCCCATATCTCTGAAAAATAGGAATGTAGAAGAGGAAGGAGCACCTCATATGTAGTACTTAAAGGGACATTATAATTCAAAAAACATTGTCTAAGCGTAAAATCATCACTCGCCCTCACATGGGCAGAGCTCCCTAAAAAAGGGGCTGTATGTTCCGAGTGGCGAGATGTCTTCCATTAAAAGTACTGAAGCTCTTGGGAACAGAAAATCTCACAGGGGGAGAAAATGTGACAGCTACCAATATTTTTTTAAAGGGACAGTTTACCCATAAACTCTCTCTCCTTTAATTTCTTCCCAGTGTTCAATTTTACCTGCTAAAGTGTATTTAATTGTTTACAAATAGCTCCTTAGCCTTTATATCAGCATTTGAAATAGCTGATTTAGCCAGTAGTATCCCTACCTATACTAAAAGTTTCTATACCTAGGTATAGGCTATTGAGAAACTATGTAAACACAGTCAGCAGAAGAACTTACACTCACAGTGGGAGATGGAAGAAATAAAGCTCTACAAATTTCATTTTCAGTTGTTCTTTCTAAGTATTGTACAGAGACGAGATAAGAAAGGGAAGTATTTGAGTGATAAGATAACAACATCTGATCTGTTTGCCTATTTTGATTGGCTGTGGTTTCAAAAAAGTGGATTCAGCTATTTATTTTGCAAAAAGAATCATAAACGAGCAATTTCTCATGCATTTTTTTTTTATTTTTTTTATTGAAGTCAAAAACAAATACAACCAGAGGGTAAGCCCCAAAACATTTACAGAAGAGTGCAGTTACAATATTGTTAAATAAGTATTACAGACAAAACCCTGTAGTAAGGGCATAATGTATCCCAATAGCACACGCAATATTATAATATTTGGGCAATCTACAGTGAGACTTCAGTTTTATAATAAAGGCAATAAAAGTAAAACAAAAACAAAAATAATCCCCTCTGGGCCATATAGAAGGCAAATTAGGGTGTCTACTCAGGTATAATTAGGGCCAGGGGGGAAATAGCTGTATAGTTTAAAAGGGGGGGGGGGGGAATGCAGCGGGCGAGAGCCGCTCGAAATATAATAGGGGGTGGGGGTGGAGGGCGGAGCCAGTTGGTATGTCAATCTAGTCATTAGATTAAGAATAGTTTACTGATTAATAAGATACTTTAACACACCCTAAGGTTACTCTCTCGCCTATTGGCACACATGTGAGACATCTAAACACACATCAAGTATCAACATCGCTATAATGCTGTGCTAAAGGTGAGTTTGGCATAAGATACTGAAAATACATTAATAGACTGGAAAAGCCTCAGGGTCTAAATGCTACTATAATATTGAAACATCTTAGCCAACAGTATAATAACTTGTCTCCCAGTGCAAACCAACAGGCTTCTAATGAAAAATTACAGCAGAGTTTAGAGAACCTCAGCATGTGCACAGAAGTGCTCTGTACAAATATCGTTATGAGTCAAGCTTATTAGTGGGGCTTGTGTATATAGGTAAAGGCAGTAACCTCATAGTCTCCTAGAATTGCTAAAAGTTAAAATTGAAGTGTTACTCAGACAATTAACATTATTTATGCCCAATGATGAACTAGGCACACACTACAGCGAAAGTTAGCCTAGAAATGACTATATCAGATTAAAACTTTTATGAGTTAGAAGGACAAACATAGATAGGAATATTAGTGTATAGATAGTTATTAATATGATATATAGAGTCCCTCAATCCAAGTTCCAACCTGCTACATTAAGAGTTATAGAGGGAGTAGGGCTAAATATATTCAGGTAAAATAGATAAGTTGATTACTCAGTTAATGCACTTTCATCGTAATAATACACTGCCACAAAGATTAGCTAGTTTGGCTGTAAATCATAACTATCAGCTATTATAATACCAGAATAAAAACCCAGCAGTGAACTGCTTGACATAAATAAATTTAAGCAGGGCATAATAAGACAAATACCCTATTGCTAATGCTCAATCTGCTAGGGCTTAGTGAGATATGTAGAATATGATGCTATACAGCGCTGCATACATTCTACACTTTAGTGATGATAGCTAAATGTTAAATAGAAGTGCAGTACATAGTGCAGTTTTCTCAAATAAACGACTGTTAGGGTTCTTTCCACACCTCCCTCTGAAGCAGATTATACACATTAATAGCGTTAGGTATCCAGCAATGTGGTTGCAGAGCTCAGGGTATGAGGGAATTACAGAAAGGGAAAGACATAGGAGATCCATGTACGGTGAGTAAACCTGACCGGGTTAGGGCAGAGGAATATATACTGGTGTATAAGGTGTCTCAGAGCTTAATGGGTGAGCTTGAACACCAAAAGATAAGGAAAAGGTAGAAATGGTAGAGGATACAAGAGCAGCTGCAAAATATTGGGACCTACTTAATAATGTCCCGGTACATCCAAACATCTCCAAACACATATACAAGAATTATCAGTAATGGGGTTAGGGTAACTTAATAACGATCAAAATTAAGAACATCCCATGTTAAGGGTTAACAAAATGTGTACGATAGAGACACAGTATAGTGTAACATACACAACAACAAAAATAAAGAAAAATAACAGCTCAAGTGTCCTGAGAGATGATTTAGGCTGCTGCATAGATCTTTAAAAGTTGTCCTTTAGCCTATGCCCGTGATCAATTTAGTTCCAGCGTTTATCAGCTGCAGCAGATTGAAGGAGCTAAGTAACCAGGCTGAAAAGTTCAGTAGCAGTCCTCCGTGGCATAGGATCGGGGGATCACAGACATTGGACCCTTCATAAGGAGAAATATGTGAGTTAGCTCCGTGTCTAAACCTATATGATAATGTTCCCATGAGGTCTTCTAGGTATGTGCACCACTCAATATTAGCGATCATCGTAGAGCCCCATATGATAGTTTCAGGTTCCGGCGCTCTCAGGCTATCTTGGAGTTCCTCCTTGTTTGGTTCATGTTGATGTCTAGATGCTCTAACCGGTGCAGCAGTTGCTGTCAGGGAGGTAGAAATTTCTGAGACACGGAGGGACTGCGACCGAATAGCGATATTAGCCTCTAATCTATCGCCACCATCTTGCCTGTCGCGTGGAGTGGAGAACTGCTCGTAGAACTGTGTAAGTAACAAGTTCATTGCTGTAAAATGATCTTCCAGGCTCTCACTAACCTGCTCCTCGAACTTGTGGAATGCAGCCTCCATATCCATTTGGTAGGTATTAAGAGGAGGGTTTTTCAGGATTAGGATGCCTTATATCCTCACTGCTTCTTAAGATAATTTAGGCCCCAGATCGTGGTGTCGCTTAGGGATCTCAAAAGTCACTAGAATGAGGATTCGCTCATCAAGGGGTTAGCATATCTCAGGTTCCAAGTAATTCAAAGGTCTGTGTCATCATAGAATTGTATAATTATCCATCTTTTAATGAGGTTTAGTAGAGGAGCTCCACGAACACACGTCTACTCTCCTTGCTGGCTTCTCATGCATTTTATATGCTGCAGCTGGTATAACAAGTCATGGGGAACACATACAGAGAAAAATTATTTTACAGTGAACTATCCTTTTAAGCGCAAATCAAACTTTTTTAGTGTATGTAGTTTAACATACATGTATTTTTCTATCAGTATAATAAGCGCATTGTGTTTTTCTAGATAAACTTGCCAGCTTACATTTGGAGAGGTAAAACAGTCAGACCTTATGGTGTAACGTGCTTAGAGAATATACTGAGACTTGTAAGGCTGAAGGACTTATTTTACAATATAAAAATATAATTTTGTAAATATTGGTTCAACTTCTTATTTTGAAATTACAATGTTGTCAGTATATTTATGAAAATCTAAGTAGTGCTCTCCAAATAATATATCAGCTTATGGCAGGGTTATAACACAATACAAATAATAATTATCCTTAAAAATAGAAACCCTTAACCAACATGCATCTACTAGAAACCATACAATTAATATAAATACCTGAATTCTTTTATTTAGTTAATATCCATGAACATTTTGAAATATATTTGCAATACCAGAATATGACACAATATTATACACGTTAAAAACAACTATTAAGATATGCTATCCTTCTTACAAAACCCAGAAAAATGTATCTTTAAAACCAACCTTTCATTCAGAGCTGCATTTAAAATATTACAATGAGACTAAAATCTTTCACTTTTAATATCCAAGCAATACAATCCTTACAGTGCTTATAAACAATAGGATAATATATATATTATGCTGTTTAACTGCAATTTATCCTAATACAATATTGATTTAACATCAAAACTTTCATGGATAAATTGCTTAGCCTACCAGATACAAATTTAAACAATACCTAGGCTTATGAAATATTAACTTGAAATACAAACTGCTTCTTTAAATTTTTCAACTGTACTTTAAACTGCAGTGACTTATAATTTAGCTAATAGTCTTACCAATAACCTTGAATACGTTAACAGGGTAAAGAACAATCGATATCCAATACTCCTTAATAGGAATTATTTTACCTCAGATCACCAATAAGTGTATATCGCAATCAATGAGAAAGGTAGATTAGCTTTGCTTGAGTAAAGTGGTATCTCGCCAGCATCCAGTTACAAAATCAGCTCAGCACAAAATCTGTCCTTTTCTCTATCCTGCATTCACTTTTTATTAGTTTTCCATCATGGGTAAATTATGGGTGGCCCTCCTCGTCTCTTCTGATTGGGTATTTGGAATACCTGATTGGATTGGCCCTTAACGGAGTTGAGCATGTTTACCATGGCAATGCATCTTTTGAACAGTTAAATTCCCTTAACTGTCCTACCGGTATTGGCCCTTAGGTGGCAGCAAACATTTCTATCAGTGGAAGAAAATAATCCTTCAAGCTATGCAATAACTGTCATAATTTCTTGCATGAACCCCTCATAATATCAATCATAGATGAGGCAATTTTGTATCACCTCTCTGATCATTTTGATATCAAATATCATGTGCCCCAAGCATTATACCATATTAAAGCAATTTAATACTGTCAACTATTCTGAAATTTATGGCATTTATATATTTAATATGTTTTCAGAGCCGTATTTAAACTTTCATAACCATCTAGTATATAATCATATGACATGATTCAGGTATCCCATGCAGGCACTCCATCTGAAAAATAGAAAAATTATGTTATATATATGATTAGACCATGGGATTATTACAGTTTGAATCTATTTTTCATATATCTATTAACTGCAGCAATTATTTATTTAATATAAAACGTACTATTTCAATATATATATACATATATGGGCTATTTGAATCATTCCAAACATATATGAAGCTATTGGTATTATTTCCTTTGTAAAATGTATTTAATTTTACTTATGCTACATGGGTTGTACATGCTAATCTGTCTGCTCTCAGTAAAATTCAAAGTTACACCATAGCATTTGTCTTTAGTGCTAAGGTCTTCACTGCCCCACCCACATAGTATGGTTTATTTGCATTTGAAATGCACAGAGTTACTTTCTCACAAAATTTGTCACCTGAGTCAGACTCTTAGGTACATTGGGAGGGGTAATAGATTTTATCTCATATTCCCAAGCAATCACACATATGGTTTCTGAAATTGTTATTACATTTTAATTAAACCAAATGCTCTATTGTTCTCACTTTAGCTAGGAATGTCTCTTTTAAAGTAATCTTTATGAGTTTCCTGTGTAATTGAAAAAGTGGGGGAGAATTAAACATGATTGAAGTCAGTCTTTCTGAATGAAATGAATCTTTTTCTACTGACCAGCCAAACATCTGAATAAATATATATATTTATTAACCGTAAAATATATGATTAAAACATATATATTTATTAACCTTACATATATCTTGACAGTGTAGATTCAATTTGATGTTTACTGTGCACATTAAATAGGATTTTTCAATCATAGGAATTTTTGTGCGAAATTGAAACGTGCATTTTGCCGCCTTTTTTACTTCAAATTTTAAAGGGATCGAAAGATAAAAAAAAATGTGCATAGGTGTATTTCATGGTGACATAGAAGCAGCCCACAGGACCCACTGAAGACCGAGGCTAAAACCTAGCCCTAAAGAAAGAGCTTGCAACATATTGAAGGTCCCTCAATTCTGTCTCTTATTATTGTAGCTTTAATATTCTTTTTAAACTTCTATTGAAATATAGGTTACACATCTGCGAGATACATATCTTTCAAGTTAGAATTTGCATTTAGAAAATTTCCTGAAGTACCTCTTAGCACTGAGAAATTCCTTTAGATAATTTCGCCTGAGCAGAGAGCTTTATAGAGTCAGCGCTATGGGCCGGATGAGCAAAACTTTGCCTGATCAGACATAAATAACCATTTGCATTGCCTGCTCTCAAGGACTTTTAAAAAAAAATGGACTGTCCTTGTGAAGTGCGAGGTGTCTCCCATAGAAAGTAATGTAGCTCACAGGAAAGGAAAACTAACCTGAGCAGAGTGAAGTTAGTAGGGAAGAAGGGGTGAACTTTAAAAATGAAAAGACTATTAACCCCTAGATGCCGTTGGGATGTTCCATGCCGTCCTAGAAGCGCTGGGCTTTTATAACTTTAGTATTTTTCCAAAGAAGGTTTGGAAGACAGCACACTCACTGGACTGAGGCACGGAACCACAGACTTGCCAAGTCAACTTTAAAGGTAAGTATCCATAAGAATTCCAGCCTCCAATAAGTTTTAAAAGGACCTTTTATTATCTTGTTGAGTGGGTCCAAACAAAACAACAAAGTTTCAAGCTTGCAATAGGCCTTTAGTCATAACATTTTAGTTTAGTTTTATTACGATATCTACTGTGCAGTGCACCTTAACATTTTTTATTTTCCTGTGTAATTTTAGTAAAAATTAAAATGTTTCCATAAAATATGATTTTTGAAGAGCACTTTGCTATGCTTTTTAATGCCGAAAAAACAGAACAGTTTTACTGCATTTTTTATTTCAATATTACATTTATTCGTTTTATACGATTTTGAATTACAATTTTTTTGCATGCCCTTTTTCACTGTTCACATCACATTCACATACAGTAGGGAACGGCCCTTTACGAGACACACTGTTGTCAAGGTAAAAACTGCCTTCAGATAATTATGACAGGCATTAGCGTCCATAGGGATGGGCGGCAAATAGAGGCATTTTCCTCCGCACCTTGAGTGTAAACTGTAGAAAAAAAAGACAATTGAATCTTCTTTTTCTTTTCTTCTAATCCTCAATAAACATAGCTCTGTTTTAGAGGAAGAAGCACAGTATTCTGGGAGTTATATAGCATTCTGGAATTTAAAATGCACTCTTTCACTCTCAGTATTGTGCTTCTGTAGTTCTTGACTCTAATTCCCAGCATGCATTGCACAGTGAAACTCTGAATCATTAAAGAATAGATATGTGTCCTAGATGAAAACAAGTTTCTCAAGGGTAGTTAAAGAGAATAAAAAAAAGGAAATCCTAAGGGGTATATTTATTAATGTGCGAGCGGACATGATACGATGTAGCGTATCATGTCCGCCGCACATCGATAAATGCCGACAGCATACACTGTCGGCATTTATCATTGCACCAGCAGTTCTTGTGAACTGCTGGTGCAATGCCACCCCCTGCCAATCGGCCACTAGCAGGGGGTGTCAATCAACCCCATCGTTTTCGATCGGGTTGATTTCTGTCCCTTGCCTCAGAGCAGGTGGACAAGTTATGTAGCAGCAGATTGATAAATCGGTCCCTAAGAAGGTAATTGTTTATAACACAATTTAGTAGGGAAAGCAAATTTATCAGATTGTAAATAAGAATTTACCAATACTACTGGGAGATAAGGATTTATTACCCATCTTTGCGAAATGAATACAGTTTTGGGGTAGTTATAATTAGCTGTGAGCAAAGAAGGAAGTTACTTGGCTAACACCAACATAATTTTTTTTAATTACTGCTGTAGCGAATCATGTTTGCCAGACATCGTTAAATGCACACGGCCAATTGTCCACTAGCAGGGGCTGTCACTCATCCCGATTAGATCGGGATGATTTAAATGGTGGGCAGATTAAGAAGCAGCAGTCTTATGACCGCTGCTTCTTAACTTCCGTTTCAGGCGAGCTGGAAATGATGGGCCTCCAAAGCAGCATCCGCTGCTTAATAAATGGAGCCCTACAAATAGACTAACCTGCGATTTGTGGGATATTTACTGTTGGTGGTATTTAGTGGGGGATCATGTTGGGGGAGGTTTAGTGGTGGGGTTTTCATGTTGGTGGATATTTCGTGGTGGAAAATCATGTTGGGGGTATTTAGTAGTGGGAGGATCATGCTGGTGGGTTTTTTGGTGGTGGGGTGATCGTGTTAGAGGATGTTTAGTGGTGGGGTATCATGTTGGGGGATGTTTAGTTGTGGGGTATCATGTTGGGGGATATTTAGTGGTGGGGTAATCATGTTGGGGGATGTTTAGTGGTGGGGTATCATATTGGGGGATGTTTAGTGGTGGGGTTTCATGTTGGGGGATGTTTAGTGTTGGGGTATCATGTTGGGGGATGTTTAGTGGTGGGGTATCATGTTGGGGGATGTTTAGTGGTGGGGTATCATGTTGGGGGATGTTTAGTGGTGGGGTAATCATGTTGGGGGCTGTTTAGTGGTGGGGTATCATGTTGGGTGATGTTTAGTGGTGGTGTATTATGTTGGGGGATGTTTAGTGGTGGGGTTTCATGTTTGGGGATGTTTAGTGTTGGGGTATCATGTTGGGGATGTTTAGTGGTGGAGTATCATGTTGGGGGATGTTTAGTGGTGGGGTATTCATGTTGGGGGATGTTTAGTGTTGGGGTAATCATGTTGGGGGATGTTTAGTGGTGGGGTATCATGTTAGAGGATGTTTAGTGGTGGGGTATCATGTTGGGGGATGTTTAGTGGTGGGATATCATGTTGGGGGATGTTTAGTGGTGGAGTAATCATGTTGGGGGCTGTTTAGTGGTGGAGTATCATGTTGGGGGATGTTTAGTGGTGAGGTAATCATGTTGGGGGATGTTTAGTGGTGGGGTAATCATGTTGGGGGCTGTTTAGTGGTGGAGGATCATGTTGGGGGATGTTTAGTGGTGGGGTATCATGTTGGGGGATGTTTAGTGGTGGGGTATCATGTTGGGGGATGTTTAGTGGTGGGGTTTCATGTTGGGGGATGTTTAGTGTTGGGGTATCATGTTGGGGATGTTTAGTGGTGGAGTATCATGTTGGGGGATGTTTAGTGGTGGGGTATTCATGTTGGGGGATGTTTAGTGGTGGGGTAATCATGTTGGGGGATGTTTAGTGGTGGGGTAATCATGTTAGAGGATGTTTAGTGGTGGGGTATCATGTTGGGGGATGTTTAGTGGTGGGGTGATTATGTTTAGGGATTATTTAGTGGTGAGGTGATCATTTTGGAGGATGTTTAGTGGTGGTCAGGTTAGAGGATGTTTAGTGGTGGGGCATCATGTTGGGGGATGTTTAGTGGTGGGGTGATTATGTTTAGGGATTATTTAGTGGTGAGGTGATAATTTTGGGGGATTTTTAGTGGTGGGGTAATCATGTAGGGGGATGTTTAGTGGTGGGGTAATCATGTTGGGGGCTGTTTAGTGGTGGGGTATCATGTTGGGGAATGTTTAATGGTGGGGTAATCGTGTTAGAGGATGTTTAGTGGTGGGGTATCATGTTGGGGGATGTTTAGTAGTGGTGTATCATGTTGGGGGATGTTTAGTGGTGGGGTATCATGTTTGGAGATGTTTAGTGGTGGGGTATCATGTTGGGGGATGTTTAGTGGTGGGGTATCATGCTGGGGGATGTTTAGTGGTGGGGTATCAAGTTGGGGGATGTTTAGTGGTGGGGTATCATGTTGGGGGATGTTTAGTGGTGGGGTGATTATGTTTAGGGATTATTTAGTGGTGAGGTGATCATTTTGGGGGATATTTAGTGGTGGTCAGGTTAGAGGATGTTTAGTGGTGGGGTATCATGTTGGAGATGTTTAGTGGTGGGGTATCATATTGAGGGATGTTTAGTGGTGGGGTATCATGTTGGGGGATGTTTAGTGGTGGGGTGATTATGTTTAGGGATTATTTAGTGGTCAGGTGATCATTTTGGGGGATGTTTAGTGGTGGTCAGGTTAGAGGATGTTTAGTGGTGGGGTATCATGGTGGGGTGAACATATTGGGGATGTTAAGTGTTTGGTTATTTCTATGGGCGTGTTTAGTTTTGGGGTGTTTTGTAGTGGGGGATCATGTTGGTTTGTGGTTATTACTGGGGGAATAGTATTGGTGGTAGGATTGGCCATATATTGAGTTAAAGGGATACTAAACCCACATTTTTTCTTTCATAATTCAGATAAAGCATGCAATTTTAATCAGCATTTAATTTACTCCTATATCAATTTTTCTTCATTCTCTTGCTATCTTTATTTGAAAAAGCAGGAATCTACGCTAAGGAGCCAGCCCATTTTTGTTTTAGCATCATTGATAGAGCTTTTCATTGCTGGCTACATGTAGCCACCAATCAGCAAGCACAACCTAGATGCTGAACCAAAAATGGGTTGGCTCCTAAGCTTAAATTCTTGCTTTTAAAATAAAGATAGCAAGAGAATGAAGAAAATGTAATCATAGGAGTGAATTAAAAAGCTGATTAAAATTGCATGCTCTATCTGAATCAAGAAAGAAAAAATTTGGGTTTAGTGTCCCTTTAAATACACAGGGATTCATGGGACATGAATCCCAAGTTTTTCTTTCATGACTGAGAAAGCATACAGTTTTAAAAACATTTTCACTTATATTATCAAAGAATACTTCATTCATGGTATTGTTTCTTTGCTGTCATAAAGTGCTCAACACATGTGCCCGCTCCTAAGCCTGCGCAGTATGTGCTCATGTTTTAAGGACAGATGCAAAAAGAAAGAGTAAAGCTTTTTTCTTTAAAGGGACAGTCTACTCCAGAATTTATATTGTTTAAAAAGATAGATAATTCCTTTATTGCCCATTCCTCAATTTTGCATATCTAACACTGTTATATTAACCCCTTCACTACTGGGACTTTTTGCTATCACTCCATTGAAACAGAAATAGAGCTTTGCTTTTTTTTTATTTACCTATCAAATTACCTATCTAATTTACCTATCAAATCCATATATATATATTTTACGAAGACAACCCAAGGTATTGATCTAGACCAATTTTGGTATATTTCATGCCACCATTTCAACGTCAAATGCCATCAAATAAAACAAAATTGGTACTTTTTTCACAAACTTTGGGTTCCTCACAGAAATTATTTACATACTGCTTGTGCAATCATGGCACAAATGTTTGTAAAAGTTTCTCTGGGATACCCTTTGTTCATAAATAGCAGAGATTTGTGGCTTTGCCATTGCTTTTTGGTAATTAGATGGCCACTAATTGCAGCTGCGCACCATACTTCTATTATTCCCGGCAGTGAAGGGGTTAATTAGGTATCTTATAAGGTTAATGTTAGCTTTAGTGTAGAGATTAGCCTCCTACCTGACACTCCCCACCCCCCGATCCCTACCTGATCCCACCCAAGCAGCTCTCTTCCCTCCCCCACTGGTAATCCCCATCTTAAGTACTGGATTAAGTGTAGGATTGCCCTAACCCTCAAACCACTCTGATCCCCCCCTAAAACAGCTATCTAAACTTCCCCTGCCCTAACTATTGCTGCCATCTTAGATAATGGCAGCTGTCTATCAGCACCTTTTATTTTTTTTATTTGTCCCAGTGGTGTTGTGTATCCCCCCCACCCGCGATCTTCAGTTAGGGGGCCCCCACATCCTCATATCCCTTTTTCTGTCTAGCATCCCCATCCCTTTGTTTTTTTTTCCCCTCCCGCTCCCTCCCTCCTGCCTCCCCTACTGGGCTGCCCCCCCTCCACCCTACTCCCGCCCACACCTCCCGTCGGCTCCAGCAGAAGATCGTTACAGACGGTGACTCACACAGTGTCACCATCTGTAACGATCAGGCATCTGCCCTCATATGGAAGCGGAGCACCTATCGCGCTTCGGCTCCACATGCGGGAGATGCCTGAAGCTTCAGGAGCTCTAGATCTCGGCTGTCACTTTACAACTAAGATTGCTGGAGCATCCTGAAATGAGGTTGTGTGGTACGATAGCTAAAGTACCGCACAATGTATCTATACGTCGTTTTGGGTGAAGGGGTTAATATACTTTTTACCTCTGTGATTACCTTGTATCTAAGCACCTGGAGACTGCCCCTTATCTCAGTTCTTTTGAAAGACTTACATTTTAGTTAATCAGTGACTTCTCATAAGTAACCCCATGGGTGTGAGCACAATGTTAGCCCTCTAGCTGTGAAAAACTGTCAAATGCATTTAGAAAAGAGGCGGCCTTCAGGGGCATAGAAATTAGCATATGAGCCACCTAGGTTTGGCTTTTAACTAAGAACACCAAGAGAACAAAGCAAATTTGACGATAAAAGTAAATTGGAAAGTTGTTTAAAATGACATAACCTATCTGAATCATGAAAGTTTAATTTTGAATAGACTGTCCCTTTTAATCTCTTGCTGAATCATGAGTGTTTAAAGAAATTTGAAACCTACATTTTTTCTTTAATGATTCCCATAGGGCGTGCCATTTAAATAACTTACTATTATCTAATTTGCTTTGTTCTCTTGCTTGTTGAAAAGAATACCTAGGTAGGCTCAGGAGCAGGAAAATACTACTGGGAGCTAGCTGCCGATTGGTGGCTGCACACATATGCCTCTTGTCACTGGCTTACTGTATGTGTTCAGCTAGCTCCCAATAGTGCATTGTTGCTCCTTCAACAAAGAAGACCACGAGAACAAAGACAAATTGATAATAGGAAGAATTAAAAAAGTTGTTAAAATTTGTATGTTCTATCTGAATCATGAAAGAAACTTTTTTTTTATGTCCCTTTAATTTTATCATCCATGTTCCTTTAATCTGGGGTGATCACATTTCTGTTGTCCTCCATCATTGTAAAGTCGCTGAATGTGTTTTGCTTGTTGAGTAGAATCTCTGCCACCTTAAACTGGCATGATTATCGGTCTCTACCTGTTTTGTTTCCGTTGCCATAGAAACCGTGTGGTTTTGACATTCAGGACACTTTTCTAGGGCACTTGGACTGAATTATTTTGCCCGACTTGATTAAAAGTGGAGAGTTGGACTCTCAATAAGTACTTTTTACTTTTGTTAACCCCTTTATTGCTTAGCATATTCATTAATCAGCAAAGTATTGGATAAATCAAAATGACAAAATGACAATAAAAATGAGTATTTAAGAAAAAACTGCTTATTCTGTTGGATAAAGTACATGTGATTTTAGCAAAATACATATAGTCCTACAATGTACTGTGTGCTGCGGGGTAATGCATTGTCTGATAAACAGTTTGATCTCGCCACAGTTGCCTGGCAACAGTGCCCGCTGGTCTAGGAAAAGGAAGATTATTCAGGAGAGATTTGACCAGTCAGCTGGAGAATAAACACTATTAAACTGAGATCAGTGTGAAATTAAGATTTTATATTCAGCAGGTAAAGGTAAAGAGCATTTTTATGTAAAGGGTTATTAAACTGACTCATTAACTGTAATACATCAGTTCAGTGTCCCTAGGAAGAATACAGTACAGGAAAACATTCAAAATCTTAGGGCCAGATTTTGAGTGGAGCGGTATTTATAACTCCCGCTAGAAGTAAGCTTTTTGCACGCATCGGTAGCGCTCGTATTACAAGTTGAAAGTAAAAGATTTTGCTCTTGCGCTATATATATATATATATATACAGTATATACATACATGATTATATACAGGTATAGATATATACAGATATATTAGGAATATCTATTTATAAATACATAGAACATATTCTGCAATGTGCAGAACATTGTAATGTGAAATATTTACAGTAAATACACAGTATAACACTTTATTAAATATAAATATTGCATAAATATACTTTTACATGTTTTCATTTACTTAACTGCAAAGGGCTCCAATGCACATATATATATATATATATATATATATATATATATATATATATATATATATATATATATATATATATGTCTGTATATGTATACGCTTTTATTTATGTGCTTTTATGTGTATCTATGTCTGTAAATACATATAAATATATGAATACATATGTATACGCATATTAACATATATATATATATATATATATATATACATCTTTAGACATGTATATATATATATATATATATATATATATCTTAAAGGGACACTGAACCCAATGTTTTCATTTGTGATTCAGATAGAGCATGAAATTTTAAGCAACTTTCTAATTTACTCCTATTATCAATTTTTCTTCGTTCTCTTGCTATCATTATTTGAAAAAGAAGGCATCTAAGCTTTTTTTTGGTTCAGACTGCGGACAGCACTTTTTTATTGGTGGATGAATTTATCCACCAATCAGCAAGAACAACCCAGGTTGTTCACCAAAAATGGGCCGGCATCTAAACTTACATTCTTGCATTTCAAATAAAGATACCAAGAGAATGAAGAAAAAATGATAATATAAGTAAATTAGGAAGTTGCTTAAAATATCATGCTCTATCTGAATTACGAATGAAAAAATTTGGGTTCAGTGTCGCTTTAACGTTAAAGCCCTTTGCCTGCCTTTTTTTTTCTAACACCTGAGATCTCATATCTTTGAGCCCTTATAACTTTTTTGGGCAATAATTTTAATAATAATTTTTATTAGATAGTGTTATTATGAGTGTAACTGTACTTTTAAATGTATTTTTGCTGTGTCTTGTGACACCTATGTTTTGCGAAACAGTTAAGTAGAGCTCTGAGTTTGCGCTATACTGACGCACATTAAATTAAATTGTGCTCAAGCGATCTTGTTTATTTTCAACTTGTAATACAGCTAGCTGAACACATCTAGTTAGCCAATCACAAGAGACAAATGTGTGCAGGCACCAATCAGCGGCTAGCTCCCACTTGTGTAGGATATGTGCGTATTCTTTTTCAACAAGGGATGCAAGTTTCATTTTAACTTTCTTATCCCTTTAAAACATAGAGAATAGCATGCTGAGATATATTGTATACACATAACATATTCACATATAATATGCACAGGCAGTGACTGATATCAAAATGCACATATGTGTACAAGCCAATTTCAGATGTTATAGGGAGCTTACTATATAAAGTTTTGGTAATGTGACAAAAAGCTGGAATCTGGATTCAGTTCAGTGCTTATTGTGTTGAAATGGGTTCCTATGTCCTTTCAAAGTTCCCTTTCAGTATTTTAATTGGGAGTTTTCCAATGGAGGGACCAGTCTGTGTGAAATGGTGTCCAGTTGTGGTGTAGTATGTGTTTTATTTGTGGTTTTAATAGAGTTTATATGTAGATTCATCCTAAGTTTATGTCCAGTTCTCTCTAGGTAGCTTCCCAAGTCACATGCTGTGATTTTCCCTGATCTCATATTATTCCACCACCTGTCTCCATAGCCTCCTTCTTTCAAAGATGGCTGCTCCTATCCATCTATCTATCTATCATCTATCTATCTATCTATCTATCTATCTATCTATCTATCTATCTATCTATCTATCTATCTATCTATCTATCTATCTATCTATCCATCATCTATCATGTGTGTATTGTAAAATAGAGGTTTATTATTAAAGGAATATGAAACCCCAATTTTTTCTTTCATGATTCAGATAGAGCATGCAATTTTAAGCAATTTTCTACTATTATTAATTTTTCTTCGTTCTATTGGTATCTTTATTTAAAAAGCAGGAATGTAAAGCTTAGGAGCTGGACCGTTTTTGTTTCAGCACCTGGGTAGTGCTTGCTGATTGGTAGCTTAATGTAATAACAAAATGTGCATAGTTTTGCAGTCCATGGACCCCTTGAAAAGTGGAACACAATTTATAGTGCATGGTGTATTATTTTGTGCTTGGCTGCACACAATCAATAATGCAGTCAAGTATCATGAGCAATTGGTTAAAATGTTTAACCAAAGGGGGGGGGGGGGGTTTGTACAGGCAGCAGCCATGATAAGTCACAATACCAGAAGCTGCATGTTGGACATTTGTAATCAACCAATTATATCAAAAGATTAGCTGTATGCTTTTTTGAAGGATTTAACATTGTGAGAGCTTGCTGAATCAGATGATATTACTTTTACAATACTTCTTCCACACGCACAGGTCTGGACCAGTGTAACTTTGACAGAGGCCTTCTTAGAAGTTTTCAACACCTCTCTCCAGCAACTACAGGTAGCGCAGTCAGCTTTAGACAGCAATATATATATATACACTCCTAGAGTTTTCTTTGACAATATTGGCTATATTGTCAGATGATTAAAGCAGCAAGAGAGCAACAATCTCTCAAAAGAGCAGTGAATTTATACCTAAGATTACTGCCATGGACCACCATCTTCTGAAAGCAGTGAGCGCCTTTTAAATGCCCATTTTTAAAAGCTGTGTGTAAATTTGGATAGATTTCTGGGCTTATCTACAACTTTGGATTCTTCTCAGTACAGTCCTCTCAATTGAAGATTTGTTGTTTGAACATTTGCCGCCTATTGTCTATTGCTGTAACCAGAATTCCCAGTGGGGTCAGAGCCTAAGAACTATGGTCAAAGGCTAAGCGCACATTGTATGGGCAGCACACTATGGGTCACATCGAGGATGCTGAGCCCACTGTGCCAATAGACTCATAGGGAGAAACCATCAGAGGCAGGTCAGGCTGATGTGGTAGGTGTAACACTTTTGCAGAGCTCTAAGACCCTATACTGTTTAGGGTACCAGCAGCATATGGGTGGGCCCGTCAAGCCGATGAGGCTAATGGAAAGAGCCTGGGCTTTTTTTTTTTACAGTAATTATGGTGAAATACATGGAACCATGGATGATGTCTGGATTTCATGGTTGGGAGAAAGGAAAATGACTAACACAGGAATACGAGCTTCCCACAGTGAGCATGCATGTGAACTTGTGTGCGTTGGACAGACAACCATGCTGGCTATTTGTCTTCTAGATGTGAAGTGGGATGAAAATAACTGATTCTGGTAACTCAGATCATCACCATTAAGTTATTAAAAGTTGACTCTCATATGTTTATTATTTACGTTGTACTAATTTAATCTAGTTTTCATAAATACATGAACTTTATAAATACCAGGATTGAGGACTATGTGTGTATGATGTCATAAGATCTGAACCTCAACTGACTCCTGCTTTCGTTCTTTACCCCTAATTTATGCATTACCTAGAGTATGCCTGTCTTCTGTTAATTACATCTTAAACATTCCAGTTAGCCAACTCTATGATCTATAATAGTCTAACAATAATCTTGTATTGAGTGTGTATAGCCCAATTTGCTCTTACCTGGTTTTATATCTGTATTCCAGCACATACATAGGTAACAACTTGTCATATTGCAAAAGAGGCAAAACATTTCGGCACTTATTCCTATTATTTCATAGAATATTCCTGCTTGCTTTACAGACACTGTTTTTGATAATTAAACCAATATCTATAGTGTTGTGCCCTCGTACCATAACAATGCCCTCTTTGTAAACAACCCATGTATAGCTATTCAGATCCAAACCTAAACAAACGCTTGTTTCTCCTGTATGTCTCTAATTTTCTGTGTTTTTCTTATTTACTTGGGGACTGAGTTCTATTGGAAGTCATTAATCTCTGCAGACCTAAGTCATTGCCTTATAGTATGGGCTGAGGGTATCTTCAGTCATTGGGGTAGATTTATGAATAGGCGAGCAGACATGAAAACTTACTTAAAGGGACATGAAACCCAATTTTTTTTCATGATTCAGATAAAGCATGCAATTTTATCTTGACATCTTTTGTTGAAAAGCAGGGACTTAAATGGACATTCCAGTCAAAATTTAAATGCATATAGATGAATGACATATTTGAAAAGAATCATATTTGCAATATACCTGGTTTGGCAAAAATGCTTCTAGTAAAAGTTATTACTGTTTTGGTGTTAACATTTTTCTCTGCATGTGCATGTGAGACATAACTAAATATTGTTACTGCACCCATATTTTAAAAACTGCAGCTGCTCAGAGCACCAGTGGGGCTCGTATCATGTCAGCAATTAACAAATTGAGTCATTACCAGATGGTAGGCTCTCTGAGCAAGTGCTTTGGTTAAAATGCTGGTGCACGATGCATACTTAAATACACATTTGAAACAGCTATAGCTTTTATTAGAAGCATTTTTGCTAATACATTTATATTACAGAAATGCTTCTGTTAAATACCGAAATGCACCCATGTGGTTTCTAATTTTGGCTGGAATATCCCTTTAAGCTCAGAAGTGTGCACATGTCTGGAGCACTATATGGCAAATGTTTTGCAAGAAAGTTATCTATTTGCAAGAGTAGTAGACGGCAGCACTATTCAGTGCCATATAGTGCTCAAGACCCCTACCTGGGTATCTCTTAAACAAAGAATACCGTGGGAATGAAGCAAATTTGATAGTAGAAGTAAATTGGAATTTTCTTTTTAAATTGTATGCTCACTCCTGATCTTGTATCCCTGCTTTTCAACAAAAGATACCAAGAGATCAAATACAATTTGGTGATAGCAGTGAATTAGAAAGGGGTTCATGTCCCTTTAAGAGTTGAGCTTGCATTTAATTACAATTTCTCCATTAATGTTTTTGTAAACCCAGATAGTAAGTGTCGCTTGCTATTGTGCATATTGACTCATCCTCGACATCCCTCTCCAATGCCACATCACCGAACACCTAAGGAACCTTCACTGGCTCCTCATCAACAAGAGAATCACCTTCAAGCTCCTTACCCACGCGTTCAAGGCCCTACACAACATCGGACCCGAATACATAAAGCACCGGGTAAATTTCTACACCCCCGCCAGACAACTACGATCGGCCGACCAAGCACTCGCAGTCATCCCCCGCTTCAGCAAAGCCACAGCGGGCGGAAGATCCTTCTCCCACATAGCAGCAAAGACATGGAACACCCTCCCGCTGCACCTCAGACAATCCACCTCCCTTATAAAGTTCAGAAAGGACCTCAAAACCTGGCTCTTCGACTGAACGCCCATCCCCTCCCCCCTCCCCCCTTTCCTCCTATCTACTTTCCCTTAGCGCCTTGAGACCCTCACGGGTGATTAGTACGCGCTCTATAAGTACCCAATAGATAGATAGAATAGATTAAAAAACATGGAATTTGTATAGAAAAGATCGTAACAAAACCCCCACTATTTGAGAAACATTTTTGCTCTCCATCAGCTTTGTGCTCTTGTTTTAGCGCAGATCCTATTATCTGAGGGAAATTAGGTACCTGCGCTATCCAGAATGAATAGTGTAGCGCCATTATTAATTGCACAATAAATATTAAAGGGACATGGAACCCAAATTTTTTCTTTCACGATTCAGATACAACATACCATTTTAAACAACTTTCCAATTTACTTCTATTATCTAATTTGCTTCCTTCACTAGGTATCCTTTGTTGAAAAGAATACCTAGGAAGGCTCAGGAGCTGGGAGATATCTGCTGATTGGTGGCTGCTCATATGCTTGTTGCGTTCAACTTGTAAAACCAGTGCACGATAATGAATATTACTCAGTGGAGCGCTAATATCGCTTTCGTGAAACAATATTTAGCGCTCCACTTGTAATCTGGCCCTATATGTGGTATCTGAATCTTGAAAGAAACATTTTTGGTTTTTTATCCCTTTAACAATGGACTTTTTATACCAGTTCAAAAATTATTGTGCTCCATACCGTTTGCATTTTTGCGCTCGATTTGTAATCTAGGCCTTTATGGATAATTACATTTTGAGTTTAATGACTCAGATAAAATAATGATGTTTAGTTTCATATTCTTCTTAAAGTGATGGTAAACTTTCCCTTTCATGAACACAGATCCGGAATGTTAGTGATATTTTAGATAGAGTTTAATTCATCATTTATAATGAAGATGCGCTATAACTTACTTTGTAATGTAGCGCTGAAATTAAAATACCCTGCGCTCTGGCCGCCCAGTTCAAAAGCAATTTTTTTTTCTGTAAGCTAAAGGTTTGAACTGTTCTCCAATCAGTGCTCTAGCTACAACAAAAATGCCTAAGGGCAAAAGCGCTGATTGGAGAACAGTTCAAACCTTTAGCTCACAAAAAATATGACTTTTGAAATGGGCAGCCGGAGCGCAGGGAATTTGAATTTCATATCTATATTAAAAAGTAAGTTATAGAGCATCTTCCTTACAACTGATTAATTAAACTCCATCTCAAACATCACTAACACTCCGGATGTGTTTTCATAAAGTGGAGAGTTTAACATCACTTTAATTAGACAAAAAAAAGTACCATGCCTTAATACTGTATTTTATTATGCAGTTGAAATGTTGTTGGAGAAAAAATCCAATCATAAACAAACATATGCTTGTGCTACAGTAAAGAATGTAATTTTTCCAGACTTCAGAACCTTTTTTTTTACATGGAAATGTTTAAAACATTCCCTTTTAAATGAATAATAGAACATTTGTTAGTTCTCTTAAACCTTCAAATTTAGATGACTCAATTTTACTCCACAAAATAAAGGGTTAATGAGAACCCCTCCTTTAGTAAATGAATTGCCTTCTGTGTACGTACCCATGACAAGCACGTGGTTAATCATAACTTAATGTATACAAACCCAAAAATCTTAGCGCATACAGGGCATCATTGTATATAGACAGAACTGTGGCTGCATTGGTTTAACCACTTGGCTGCTAGCCATTTCTTGTCACCAAGAATCAAAACAAAACTTTCAAGTTTCAAAAAGAGGATACAATTTTAAAAAAAAGAAAAAAATTATATATATATATATATATATATATATATATATATATATATATATATACTATATACAGTATATATAAAAAACATTGTTGCAAACACTGCTGCTATATAATGCACAGGACATGCCCACAATCCTGAGCCTATCTCAGTACGCTCTGATGGAAAAGACCTATCTGGAAAAGAGGTATATTTTATAACAGAGGAAAGTTTTTTTAATTTACTTGATATCTGAATTATAAAAGTTTCCTTTTGAACCCCATGTCCCTTTAAATACAATGTTTTAAGCCACCACATAAGTAAAGGGGTTTTTCTTCTAAACGGGCCATTAAGGACCACTTAATACAGTAGAATTGCATACTTAACAAGTTCATAATAAATAGACAATACAATAACACTCTGAATTTCAAATAAACAGTAGATTTTTTGCTGTCAAATTTATTTTTTCTCCCATTTTCCGGCCCCCTGTATCATGTGACAGCCATCAACCAATCACAAACTAGTATACGTATACCCTGTGAGCTTGTGCACATGCTCAGTAGAATTTTGTTCCCCAAAAAGTGTGAATATATAAAGACTGAGCAAAATTTGACTGAGCAAAATCATGAAAGTTTGTTTTAAGTGTCCCTTTAATAGTTGAAAAATGGCATGATCCAATTTGTTTAGAGCATATATTTGTAAGAGTATCTACAATGCTGTGTGTTTAACACCCGTAGGTGATCAGATCAGTGGTGTTTTCCACCCGGACCAGTGGTGCTCCACGGGTCCCTAGTGACACTTCTGTTGTGTGTTCAACCCCTTTGTGGGGGTTAAACACACAGTAGTGTAGGGTCAATAGTTTTAAAACTAAATGCTCTAACGAATTAGAGCATGTCATTTTTCAACTATTATTTCGCTTTAACGTCGCCAGATCCTCCAAGACTAATACTCAGCTGTCATGCAATATATTCCAGCAGCACAAAGGTTAATTCTTCACTCATGTCAGACTCACAAGTATTCCTTATTCCTCCTGTTTAACAGGAAAAAACTCATTGGCTATAATTACCCAGTAATTCACACGTTTGGCGTTACGTGTATACTTTACAGGGCTGAGACAAGGTCCCCTGGTAATTCCAGCACATAATATTCCTTTTCATTATTGCCTTAGGTGTCAGGCTTGATTACAAGACACAGGCTTGTACCCAGACTCTGTTCTGCTAATTCTCTACAAGTCAGCGTGGTTCCAAGTCAATCTTGAAAAAACAGGAGCGCTGGCATGATATAAAACAGAGAGACTTCTAAATGTAGAAGCACGTGTGATTAACAAAGCAAAATGGCACCTCGGCATACAATTACATGATTACATGATATCAGTACCACTTGCCATTTTTATTGTTCGTTTCAGAAGTTTTATTTACACTATATACAATGGGGCCGATTTATTCAAGTGTGGACGGACATGATACGATGTAGCATATCATGACCGCCGCATACCGATAAATGCCAACAGAATACGCTGTCGGCATTTATCATTGCACAAGCAATTCTTGCGAACTGCTTGTGCAAAGCCCCCCCCCCCTAGCAGGGGGTGTCAATCAGCCCGATTCTATAGGATTGGGTTGATTTCTGTCCGCAGCCTAAGAGCAGGCGGACAAATTATGGAGCAGCGGTCTTTAGACCGCTGCTTCATAACTTCTGTTTCCGGTGAGCGTGAAGGCTCACGTGGAAACAGGGGCATCAAGCGCCATTCGGAGCTTGGTAATTCGACCCCAATGTATTGTTGTTTATCAACGTAGCAGAATCCTCTAACATCAATTAGCTGTCTGCAACCTCGGAGGTTGTGGATGTCAGATCCCCAGACTTATTCACCTGGGATGACTCAAAAACCCCATTCTCTTGTGCAATTGATTGGGAGAGAGTAGGGGTGTGGTTGAATGAGCAATTGCTTGTAATAAATAAATAAATACATACATTAATAAAGGAAAAATATACATTTATTTTGTTCCCTTTGCTTGCAAAATTATAGGTTGTCCTATTCTGAGATCTGGAAGTGCACAGACAGACTTCACAAACCTAACCCTGCTCAATGACTATGCCTAATTGGATACGGCAGAGGAGATAAGATACTGCAAAACAATGCATGTCTTTTTACTAACAGAATTACAGGGCAAGCCTTGTCTACTGCAATCATAAACATCCAAATACGTTTAGTGGTGGTGGGAGTTTTGCTTTTGAAAAACAAATGCAACAAATAGTGTGTTAATGTATTCAGAAAGTTTTCACACTTGGCATGTATTTTTATTTATTCTAAGACTGCAGTAAAATATTTGAACTGCAATGTGTTTTATGCCCCTTTCAATTTTGGAAGCATGTGATGCACTTTCTTTTTTGTATTTTAATTTACATATAGATTCTGTATACATCAGTGTATTTATGATTGTAAGAAAGGAATACTGATGATAGTACGGACTTCACAGAGGCTGAACTCACCGAAATCTATAAGAAAAAGGGAGAAACCTGGAAGTCCCAGAGAGATGCCTTCCATAGAAAGCAATGAGGCTCTCTGGGATACAGAATTTCACAGGACAGTTAACAGGAGAGCGCCTGGGGTTAATATAAAGGGGCCGATTTATGAAAGTGCGAACGGAAATAATACAATGTAGCGTATCATTTCTGCAACACTTCGATAAATAGCATATCATGTCCGCCGCACATTGATAAATGCCGACAGTATACGCTGTCGGGATTTATCATTGCACAAGCAGTTCTTGTGAACTGATTGTGCAATGCCGCCCCCTGCAAATTCGTGGCCAATCGCTATCAGGGGGTGTCAGTCAGCCCAATTGTATAGGATATGGCGGATTGCAGACCGCAGCTTCAGAGGCAGCGGATCAGTTATGGAGCTGCTTCATAAATACTGTTTTTCCAGCGAGCCTGAAGGCTCGTGCAGAATCAGGTGCATCAAGCTCCATTCAGAGCTTGATAATTCAGCCCCAAAGTCTCAGTTTGCAGCACATATAAATTAAACTGAAATGTTTTCACTGCAATTTAACTTGCTTTTGCCTTAATTTAGTATATACTTATTTCCTGTCAGGTAAATAAGTGTATTGTGAATTCAGGGCAAACTTCACCTGCATAGCGAGATAAATCAGTGAGACCATCTTGTGTAAAATGCTTACAGTATTTCATAAAAATTGTGAGAGAGCTTCAGACATACCCTGGGAACTCCCCTGTTCTATACTACAGCAGGCTTGTTTCTCATTCCCATACAGAGATGCAGGGAATTAATATACCCATGTTAGTTATGCAGAACTGGGGAATGAGTAACAAAGGGATTATTTATCTTTTTAAACAATACAAATTCTGGAGTAGACTGTCCCTTTAATGGGCTCAGGTTTGATAGCCTTATATTTAATACTAAAGGAGGATTTGGATTCTAAATACCATGAAACCAGGGTAATTTCATGCCGGGCAAAGCTGTTGTTTTGTATTCTGTTTCTAAATTATAATAGTTCCAGTCGTCAGAGGGAATATTCAGTGGGACAGCCCAGGCTACTTTCCCTAAGTAGATGAGCCAATTTCATAGAAGTAGAAATGCTTCCAGAGATTTATATATTTTCCTGATATACCTTAGGGATTGTGGAGTGTCAAGAGGGTCGTTATCAGATGGGAAAATTTGTCTATAGCAGTGGAAGCTATTGGTTGCTATGAAAAGAATTCCAGCCGTAGTTTATTAAAGGTATGGAGTGGCTAAATTGATATGTTCACGGGTGCATTGCAGTTTTTAATAGAAGTATTTTTCTAGTATACTTCCATTAGCAAAAATGCTTCTATTAAACGTCATTACTGTTTTTAGTGGCATACGTACATATGCTGTGAGTATTCAAACAGTACACCTTCTCAGAGAGTCAGCAGTGGCTTGTAAGTCTTCATAGATGCAATATACACCCCACAAGGTCTCACAGCATATGAGCATATTCCACTGAAAAACAGTAGTAACTTTTAGTAGAAGCAATATGTGCTTATGGAAGAATATTGCTTAAATGCTTTTATTTTAAAATAAAAAGCAGATTTCAGTTTTGACTTTTCTATCCCTTTAATTAGTCAAACCCAGACATTTAGCAGAAAGCCTATGATCACAAGTATACATTAAAAACAAACACACAAAAAGCATTCTCTGCACTGACTCACATCTTACGCGTTTTGTGCAATAAACACTTGTTCACAGACTGCTTTTTAAAACCCAAACCAGAATTTAAATGGTAGAAATAATTTAAAGTTTATAGGTAACACGCACAGACAAGCACTAGGGAGACAATTTATTAATGTCTGGCAAACATGATGTAGCGGATCATGTCCGCCAGACATTGCTGAATGCCAACAGCATACGCTGTCGGCATTTAACATTGTACAAGCAGTTTTGGTGAACTGCTTGTGCAATGCTGTCCCCTGCAGGGGGTGTCAATCAACCCGATCGTACATGATCGGGCGGATTGATGTCCGCAGCCTCAGAGGAGGCGGACGAGTTAAGGAGCAGCGGTCTTAAAACCGCTGCTTCTTAACTCCTGTTTCTGGCGAGCCTGAAGGCTTGTGCAGAAACAGGGGTATACGGCCCAATTCAGGTCATGATAAATCGGCCCCTAGGGCTCTATTCACAAAGAAATGAATTGCAGGTGAATTGAAATCTTTCATACACTATACATTAAGAAGGGCCAAACCCAGTGAGTGTCTCCTGCAAGAAGAGAAAAGTGAGCCCTGTACAATACATAGTTAATGCTGCATACAGTTCACTTGCAATTCTCCTATTTTAGGTGAATCGTACACAGCATTATCTATGCAATGTCCAGGGCTAACTCAGCTCTTCTTACAGGAGATACTCACTGGGTTTAGCCTGTCTTAATGCATAGCTAAAGGGACAGTCTAATCCAAAATAAACTTTAATGATTCAGATAGGGCAGTGATGGTGAACCTCTAGATGTTTTAGAACTACATTTAGAGAACTACATTTCCCATGATGCTCCACTGGACTTCAGAGGGCCTAAGCATCATGGGAAATGTAGTTCTGAAACATTTGGAGTGCCAAGGTTCGCTGTCACTGAGATAGGGCATGTCATTTTAAATAACTTTCCAATTTACTTTTATAACCAATTTTGCTTTGTTTTCTTGGTATTCTTAGTTGAAAGCTAAACCTAGGATGTTCATTTAATTTCTTAGACCTTGAAAGCCGGCTTTTATCTGAAATCATTTTGACCGTTTTTCCACCACTAGAGGGTTTTAGTTCATGTATGTCATATAGATAAGATTGTGCTGACGCACGTGGAGTTGCCTAGGAGTCAGCACTGATTGGCTAAAATGCAAGTCTATCAAATAAAATAAAATAAGGGGGCAGTCTGCAGAGGCTTAGATACAAGGTAATCACAGAGGTAAAAAGTGTATTAATATAGCTGTGTTGGTTATGCAAAACTAGGGAATGGGTAATAAAGGGATTATCTATCTTTTTAAATAATAACAATTCTGGTGTAGACTGTCCCTTTAATCGCAGGAATTGAAATGTTTCAATTCCCTTGCCATTCACCTCTTAACGAATAGACCACATTAATGTGCTACTGGGGATGGTTAGTCCATATCTATAACAATACGCATTGTTTCCTTTAGATACAAGATCACAAGCCTGTCTGTTCTGTAGAACACCTTTTCTAAAGGTGGTATTCATCCCGGTTGGTCATTTGGGCGGGGGTATCTTCCAACGGCTATCCACAGAAATGTTTTCATGGAGGCAGAAGAATAAGATTATTAGGGATGGGCGAATGTTTAGCAACATTAAAAAAAGTGAAACAAATTTTAACATATTCGTTAGTTTGTTTCATAATTCAAATGTTTGTGCAACATTCTGACATTCAGTTATTGTAAAAGTATTTCTAATGCTATCTTTAAATGTAATATTCTAGTCACATTTTTCTAATTTGACTCAATATATTTGAATGTATTATGTATTCATTTACTAAATTATTTACCTCATGTACTATTGAAAAGTATTTGTTAAATCGAATGTTACATTTGAAATTTCGTATTTGGAAATTCGATCTAATTATGAACATTTAAAAATGAAAGTAATGGTAAAAAACGGAAATAACATGCTCTATCTGAATCATGAAAGTTTAGTTTTGACTAGACTATCTCTTTAATTTGCCCCCTTTTCTTGTAATTTAAGTCTAAGTATTTGCAGTTTGTTACCTTTTTTGCCCATAGGAGGCCGAAACGATCGTCTGGGGTTGTCATGTTCCTTGTTCAGAGGAGAATTGCCTGGTATTTTGGGGCTGGACTGACCTTAATTGGCAGGATCAGACTGATAAACTTCAGGAAAGTTTTCTTCTGTGAAAAGCACACAGGTCTAAAAGAGGCTGCTTCCGGGTGATAAATCGCCATAGAACAAGCCACTGAGCTGTTGTTCGTTCCTGGTAGAGCGCTTCTCTCTTTGTATGCAAATTATTATGACCCTGGGGAAGTCTCCCTATGGGTGATGGGGGAAACCAGATGTGGACTCCTTGCCCAGTGTGCTTAGAGGAATGTGGCTGCACATCACTGACGAGGCCCATAGGAGGCCGAAACGATCGTCTGGGGTTGTCATGTTCCTTGTTCAGAGGAGAATTGCCTGGTATTTCGGGGCTGGACTGACCTTAATTGGCAGGATCAGACTGATATACTTCAGGAAAGTTTTCTTCTGTGAAAAGCACACTGGTCTAAAAGAGGCTGCTTCCGGGTGGTAAATCGCCATAGAACAAGCCACTGAGCTGTTGTTCGTTCCTGGTAGAGCGCTTCTCTCTTTGTATGCAAATTATTATGACCCTGGGGAAGTCTCCCTATGGGTGATGGGGGAAACCAGACGTGGACTCCTTGACCAGTGTGCTTAGAGGAATGTGGCTGCACCTCACTGACGAGGCCCATAGGAGGCCGAAACGATCATCTGGGGTTGTCATGTTCCTTGTTCAGAGGAGAATTGCCTGGTATTTCGGTGCTGGACTGACCTTAATTGCCTGGATCAGACTGATATACTTCAGGAAAGTTTTCTTCTGTGAAAAGCACACTGGTCTAAAAGAGGCTGCTTCCGGGTGGTAAATCGCCATAGAACAAGCCACTGAGCTGTTGTTCGTTCCTGGTAGAGCGCTTCTCTCTTTGTATGCAAATTATTATGACCCTGGGGAAGTCTCCCTATGGGTGATGGGGGAAACCAGACGTGGACTCCTTGCCCAGTGTGCTTAGAGGAATGTGGCTGCAACTCACTGACGAGGCCCATAGGAGGCCGAAACGATCGTCTGGGGTTGTCATGTTCCTTGTTCAGAGGAGAATTGCCTGGTATTTCGGGGCTGGACTGACCTTAATTGGCAGGATCAGACCGATATACTTCAGGAAAGTTTTCTTCTGTGAAAAGCACACTGGTCTAAAAGAGGCTGCTTCCGGGTGGTAAATCGCCATAGAACAAGCCACTGAGCTGTTGTTCGTTCCTGGTAGAGCGCTTCTCTCTTTGTATACAAATTATTATGACCCTGGGGAAGTCTCCCTATGGGTGATGGGGGAAACCAGACGTGGACTCCTTGCCCAGTGTGCTTAGAGGAATGTGGCTGCACCTCACTGACGAGGCCCATAGGAGGCCGAAACGATCGTCTGGGGTTGTCATGTTCCTTGTTCAGAGGAGAATTGCCTGGTATTTCGGGGCTGGACTGACCTTAATTGGCAGGATCAGACTGATATACTTCAGGAAAGTTTTCTTCTGTGAAAAGCACACTGGTCTAAAAGAGGCTGCTTCCGGGTGGTAAATCACCATAGAACAAGCCACTGAGCTGTTGTTCGTTCCTGGTAGAGCGCTTCTCTCTTTGTATGCAAATTATTATGACTCTGGGGAAGTCTCCCTATGGGTGATGGGGGAAACCAGACGTGGACTCCTTGCCCAGTGTGCTTAGAGGAATGTGGCTGCAACTCACTGACGAGGCCCATAGGAGGCCGAAACGATCGTCTGGGGTTGTCATGTTCCTTGTTCAGAGGAGAATTGCCTGGTATTTCGGGGCTGGACTGACCTTAATTGGCAGGATCAGACCGATATACTTCAGGAAAGTTTTCTTCTGTGAAAAGCACACTGGTCTAAAAGAGGCTGCTTCCGGGTGGTAAATCGCCATAGAACAAGCCACTGAGCTGTTGTTCGTTCCTGGTAGAGCGCTTCTCTCTTTGTATACAAATTATTATGACCCTGGGGAAGTCTCCCTATGGGTGATGGGGGAAACCAGACGTGGACTCCTTGCCCAGTGTGCTTAGAGGAATGTGGCTGCACCTCACTGACGAGGCCCATAGGAGGCCGAAACGATCGTCTGGGGTTGTCATGTTCCTTGTTCAGAGGAGAATTGCCTGGTATTTCGGGGCTGGACTGACCTTAATTGGCAGGATCAGACTGATATACTTCAGGAAAGTTTTCTTCTGTGAAAAGCACACTGGTCTAAAAGAGGCTGCTTCCGGGTGGTAAATCGCCATAGAACAAGCCACTGAGCTGTTGTTCGTTCCTGGTAGAGCGCTTCTCTCTTTGTATGCAAATTATTATGACCCTGGGGAAGTCTCCCTATGGGTGATGGGGGAAACCAGACGTGGACTCCTTGCCCAGTGTGCTTAGAGGAATGTGGCTGCACCTCACTGACGAGGCCGAAACGATTGTCTGGGGTTGTCATGTTCCTTGTTCAGAGGAGAATTGCCTGGTATTTCGGGGCTGGACTGACCTTAATTGGCAGGATCAGACTGATATATTTGAGGAAAGTTTTCTTCTGTGAAAAGCACACTGGTCTAAAAGAGGCTGCTTCCGGGTGGTAAATCGCCATAGAACAAGCCACTGAGCTGTTGTTCGTTCCTGGTAGAGCGCTTCTCTCTTTGTATGCACCTTTTTTGCTAAAGCCAAACAATGGCGATTTCATTAATACGATGACAGTGGCAAGCCCTCTTATCTCCTGACTGGCCCCTCCATTTAAGGAAATTGGTGGGGGGAGTTTGACCACTGAAAAACAATTGTACAAGGTAGTAATCTGTTCTAATAACTTTTAGACTTTGCTGATTTGTTACTCTGTATGAAGACCACAGGAAAATGTTGTTATTACAAGCTGTTTTAATAACAGTTCCTTTAAAGGGACTATAAACACAGTGTCATTACAAAGCATTTATGTTGTTTTTGCTATAGAATAACATATTAATCAAGTCTTAACATTTTTAAAATCAATTAACATCCTTTTTACTGCAATTATTTTTCATACCTCACACACTAATTTCCTTAATTGGAGTAGCCAATCTGGGCTTAAGTCCATAGACAACAAGGCTAACCACATTAATAAAGTTATTATAAAATGAATTGCTATGCAGTTGTTATCTGATAAAGACAAATAGGGACAGATGTAGCAAGTTACACCCTAAAGTGTAAATAGGGGCGCTAACCACAAATAATCAGTGCAAATACAATATATTGTGTCTATGAAATTAGTCAACTACATACGCAATATATAATATCTGTGCGAATACAATGTATCTAAAAAATGTGACACACATATACACAATATAAATCTGATGTTAGCGTGTATAAAGATACAGTGAATCAATATAGACCAATGTAGTCATATCTAAATCCGACGGGCAGCTCTCCTCGGGTGTAAGGCCATCCACTTCAAAGTGATCCTATAAAAGAGTAGAGAAGGCGCCACATAGCATAATTCTGAAGGGGTATATATCAAATAATGCGGAATAGTATACACTAACATGAAATAAAGCACTAATACGTAATGCTGACTGAGCAGACCGGATCCTCGGAGTTGCCTGGCAAACTCTCCTCTCATGTCAGAGCAAGGAAATAATTTGTCCACTATCCTACCTCGGTTAGGAAGGATAAGTCGGCATATGTATAACCCCAAAGGTCATACAATGGTAATGCGGTATGGCAGGTTTCTTGGGATAAGATGACAGGCAAATAGCAAGTTGCATAAAACAAGTGTTTATTAAAACACATACATGACATACAGCAACGCGTTTCTTGGTTTAAAAACTGTTTCATCAGGCTGATACCTAGGATCGTGGACAAATTATTTTCCTTGCTCTAAAATTAGAGGAGAGTTTGCCGGGCAACTCCGAGGATCCGGTCTGCTCTGCACTACGTATTAGTGGTTTATTTTATGTGAGTGTATACTACCCCGCATTATTTGGTATATACCCCCTCAGAATTACGCTATGTGGCGCCTTTTCTACTCTTTTATAAGTAGGGACAGATGTGCAGTAGAGTTAGCCTTGATAAGCCAGCAGAGTGTATTTCCAGTTTTAATAATTAGAAATAGCTCAATTTTCAGAGCTAAATTACATAAAAAAAGGGGCAAAAGAAAGAGTAAAATATATGCAAAATTGTTTCAATTTGCATAACATTTAACAGAAAGGGTGATTGATTCATGGAATAAACTTTCACATGAGGTGGTAATGACAAACACTGTGGGGGATTTTAACAATGCCTGAGATAAGCATAAAGCTGTCTTACTAAGTAGATATGTTTATGATTTTAGGAAATATTGGGGAGACTTGCTGGGCCTATGGTTCTTATCTGCTGTCAAATCTTTGTTTCTATGTTTAAGGTGTTTACTATCCCTTTACGTTCATCAGAATATTACATTTTAAACCATGTTTTTCTGGTGCTTGTAACTTTAGCTTGTATGAAGGAATCTCTTTAAAATTTGGCAGTTTTATGGACACCCACAATGACTGTAAAAGTGACTTGGTATTTTTGGAGTGATTAGGGGGTAAATTTACTATCCCTACAGGCGGAGAGGTTCGCAAGTAGTGATGTTTCATCGCACAGTGAAATTTATCATTGCACAAGAGGATTCTTCTGCAATGCTGCCCCCTGCGCCGGTGCAACCAATTGCTAGAGCAGGGTATGGCAATCACCCCCAACAAATGAGTGTCAGGGTGATTAATCTGATCACTTCTGTGGTGGTGGAGAGAAACTTTCATGATTCAGATAGAGCACACAATTTTAAACAACTTTCCAAATCACTTCCATTATCTAAATGTGCACAATCATTTTATATTAACCCTTTCTGAGTCACCAGCTCCTACTGAGCATGTGCAAGATTAACAGAATATAAATATATGCATTTTGTGATTGGTTGGTGGCTATCACATGATGCAGTGGGATAGAAAAATGAACTAAATTTAAAATTTGTTAGAAAGAAATTGACTACTCACTTGAAATTCAAACTAAGTGCTTTTGCACTGTCTATTTATGATGCATTTATTCATTGTGTTATTCTAAAGTGTTTAGTAGTCCTTTAATAAATCTACCCCTAGGTGTTGCAAAAAAGATTGTAATTCTCCCTATATTTCAATTTTTAAACTAATAGCTAAAAAAACTCTGCCAAACTTGTTTTTTTTCTCAATATATTCATTAATTGGGAGTTTTATTTTAGAATGTCCATGTTTTTTAACATTTGATTGGGAACTTAAACTTTGTCATTAATGTAAGAATTTTGTAATTGATTCTATATAAATGATATCAAGAGCCAAATTCCAAAGAAAGGCATCTGTCCCTACTTCTCTGTTTCTTGTAAATATTCTATTATCAAGCAATTACTTATTATTATATTAGTACTACAGAATATGTTTGTGATTTATAAATACATTATAATAATAATACAGGACTATATAAAGATCATCATATTTATAAAAAATATCTAATTTAATTAAGCGCCATGATACGCTTGTAAAAGGGTTAATCTGTCAGGCACATATGAATGAAGTTTAACTATCCAATAAAACTTCTGTTTATTCAAAGGCTTTTCTGTATACCCACATCTATAGGGCTTGTTTACCTTTCCTATTCCAAGAAACTGAAGAACCCTCTCTCTGTGTACATTAGAAAAATGTTTAGAGCACTGATTTGCAAGCGTTCAGTTGTTTTAAGATGTTAACTATTTCTTTTTACTGCCTTAAAGTACCACTCACATACCGTTCGTGTAATTTATTATAAGAAATGAAATAAACTTCATTCATAGTGTCACAAGTAATTAACTACTTGAACCGAAAACCTTGCCTTGTGCCAAAACACTGAAAGGTTTTACTGTATAGAATGTGTTGACAATATTGCTTTTTTCCCAGTGTTTAAAATGCATTTTTAATTAGTAAGCCATGAATTAGTATGTAATTTAAGAGTGATCTATAACAAATATGTAAGTCAAATTATCCAAACTGTTTCTTTCTTGGAAATAAAAGATTTATAACTAGTAAAAACGTGCATCTGTTTTATTACGTTTTAACAAAACAAATATCCAAATAAATGCACCAATGAAATTTAAAGAAAATAAAAAAATACTGATGAAATTCATCAGTATTTATTTGTTTTCTTTAAATTACCTTTAAGGGGTTAAATCCTTACATCTAGAATTCTAAAGACCCGTGATAACTATGCTAGTAGTAGGTTTAGTATGGCGGTTCCCAGGGCCTTCGCTAAAGGAGAAGGTCCTTTAGTACAGGGGTCGCCAACCTTTCGGACCTCAGGGACCACTAAACTCACAATTTTGAATCCCGTGGACCACTAACATGATTTTTTTTAAAAAAGTACAAACCTCTATAATGTGTGTGTGTGTGTATATATATATATATATACTGTATACACACACACTGTACATAACTAGTATAACCATAGATAAGTTTACATATTGGGGCATATTTATCAAGCTCCGAAAGGAGCTTGATGCCCCGTGTTTCTGGCGAGCCTGCAGACTCGCCAGAAACAGCAGTTATGAAGCAGCGGTCACAAAGACTGCTGCTCCATAACCTATCCGCCTGCTCTGAGCAGGCGGACAGACATCGCCGGAAATTAAGTACGATCGGGTTGATTGACACCCCCCTGCTGGCTGATTGGCCGCGAGTCTGCAGGGGGCGGCGTTGCACCAGCAGCTCTTGTGAGCTGTTGGTGCAATGCTGAATACGGCGAGCGTATTGCTCGTCGTATTCAGCGAGGTCTGTCGGACCTGATCCACACTGTCGGATCAGGTCCGACAGACCTTGATAAATATGGGCCTATGTATATATTTACACATTTTTAAGAATTCTTTTTTGGAATTTACTAACTGAGTGACAGAACTGAGAGAATACTTCTACATGACAGATGAAGGGTGAGTGCCAACTTTTGATCTGGAAACAGAGAGGCAGAAAGTGGGAAAAAAAGAATTATGTTTAAAAGGACCACAAGACTTCAGGAATTATTCAAAACTACTTATGATCATGGACAACATTGGAGTCATTAATTGAGTTTATATCAGAAAGCTCTTAATATGGATGTGAGTTAACAACAACTGATATTACTGGGAAGTACAATAATACTGGTGGGATATGTCTGATCTGCTGGATGGCAATTACTGGAATTCATGTGGAAGGGCTTTGTGTGTGGGAAAATTATTAGAATGAAAAATAATTAATATTTAATAAAAAGAAGATGGAGGGGAGGAAGACAAACAGTGATGTAAGTCCTCCTGAAGGAATTAGGAAAACTACTACAAAGAGACAGGTAAAGGGAAGAAAATAAATGAAATATGAGAGAATTTTTTTTTTAAGATTTTGTTTTTTATATACTTTAATTACAATATTTCAAGCCAAGACTATACCAACATCTACTGGCTTAAGAATGGAATCATCTTCCTCTCAGCAGCGTGCCGGGCGAGAGGAGTTAAAAATACAATATAGCTACACAAACTGCACAGTACTACGCATCCTGCGTAGGGAGATAGTAATTTAACTCCTCCTCCGTCGGTTTTTACTGATGTCCAGTCAGGCACTGTAGGGAGTTGCGGTGCAACAGGGGTGACACCATCAGAGGAGATTAATTCCTGCTTGATGGTGTCAAGGACCACCAACATCTTCTCGTGGTTCACAGACCACTGGTTGGCGACCGCTGCTTTAGTACAGGCTTTCGCAGCGCTAAGCCTCCTATTAACACGACTGGGGCTCTGTGAAGAAGAAGAGTGGGTTAGCGCGGGTCTCCATCATGCTAAAGGTAAGTATAAACCTGTAGCATTGTACCATTTACATACGAATAGCGAAAATGATGTAAATGTTCTACGAATATTCAGTATTCATTTAGTTTAAAACAACAGGAATACTAAGTAGTGCAGCCAACAAATGTTCAGGGAAACAAATTTCCCTGAATATTGATTCCGAAAGATTATTATTATCATCATTTATTTGTAGAGTGCCAACAGATCCTGTAGCGCTGCACAAGTCTAATAACTAGTATCAATACAGTATACTTTTGTAATATTAGTAAATATTTTTAATTTAGCTGCAAAACAATTTATAGTCTGCACCTGTAATAAATGTTTGGTGTGCCAAAGAAGGAAAATTAACAGTTCTCTGCACAAATGAATGCTGGATGTTCTGCAAAAATTTGCTATTCACAAACAATGCCGGCAGATATTGGTTATTTTTAAGAAATGTGATAAAAAATTCACCTATTAGTAATGTGCAGGAAATGAAAGAGGATCATTTAATAAGAAAAAAACTAAAAAGACTAATTGCAATTTTATGCTCAATAAAACCCATTCGGCAATTCAAAGAGATTTGTATTTGCTTCTTGTCTGCAATTTGAGAGTGACTCACCCTTACAATCAATGTAGCTGCACCTATATCTTATCTTTTCTCCTTACCTCTCGCCACAAAATATGGCTCCGCTGTGAAAGATACTGGCATCATGAAAACACTATCATTACAGAACAAGAAAATTAAGGGAAGGAAAAACCACCCTCAATAAAACAGCCCTAAAAGATGTGTAAAAAACACTTGAAAAAACTGTGCTAAAGCAAAGAAAAATATTGGATATATGAGTCTGTCCCAGGTTTAGTTCTTTGGGTTCACAAAACTGATGAACTGCTCAGATTTGAGGAGTACTGATACATGAAGAACCATTAAATACAGTAGAATTGCATAATAAACAAATGCATGGTAAAAAGACTATTAAGAAGCACATAGGGCTCCATGTACGAAGCAGCGAGAGCTACTCCGGAGCCCTTGTGGGGCAGGTTTGCATATACAAGCCTGTTTCCCGCAATGTAAGAAGCAGCTTCTTAAACCCTATACCACCTCCGAGGTGGAGAGGGAAAATCAGAGAGCTCACTTGCTCTCTGTGTTTGACAGCCCCTTCAGTCGCGCAAATGAAGGGGCGAGCATTACACACTGCTCTGAGTGTGTAATGATACATACGGGCCAGCGGATGAACAGATCCGCTGCCCATATGTAGCGAAGACGGGCGGACAGCTTCGCAAGTTGAGAAGCTGTCCATCTGCCTGTTAGTACATGGAGCACTTAGTTTGAATTTCAAATGAGTAGTAGATTTTTTTTCTGACAAATTTCAAAGTTAGCTAAATTTCCTTTCCCCTGCATCATGTGATAGCCATCAGCCAATCCCAAAATGCAGATACGGATATACTGTGAATTCTTGCACACTCACAGTAGGAACTGGTGCCTCAGAAAGTGTGCATATAAAAAGATTGTGCACATTTTGATAATGGGAGTGAATAAGAAAGTTGTTTAACCCCTTCACCCATTTGGATGTATATATATATATATATATATATATATACAGTATATACATACATCTTGCGGTACTTTGTTCATTTTATCGCACAACGTATATATACGTCGGAGCTTCAGGAAGCTCCAGCAGTCTCGGCTTTTAAGTTACAGCTGAAAGCTGGAGTATCTGAGCTCCAGGCATCTGTCCGCTTATGGAACCGGAGCGCGATCGGTGCTAGATTGTTACAGACGGTGACACTGTCTGTGTCACTTTGTGTAATAATCTTCTGCTGGCCCCGGTGGAAGGGAATCTGGAAAGCGGGTGGGCAGTTCAGCAGGGGAGGGGGGGATTGGGAGGACCCTACATGCAGAAAAAAATAAATAAAAGGAGAAAGAGGAATGGGGCAACTACTCTACAGAAAAATGGAGTTGGGGGTGTGGGGGTCCATATCTGGCAATTTTGGTAGGAGGGGAGGTGGTGGGAACACTACACTACAGAAAAAAAATAAAAAAATTAAATAATAACAAAGAATTACATAAAAAAATGGGGATTTATAGATGACTCTGGGAAAAAGGAGACATAGAGGCACCAATTGGCGCCTCTGTGTCTCCTTTTTCCCAGATTCATCATCACCAGGGACCGACCATCCTTTTGACAGAGTGCTGCCTCCCATTGGATGTTGGATTATAAGGACTTTTTTTCTCATTTTTTTTATTGTGTTTGTTTTACTTATTTTTAGCTCCTGCTGTAGCTTGCATATGTGTCACATGTATTATATATAATATTTGGATCTAGTTTGTTTTTTTATTTTTTATTTTTGGGTTTTAAGAAACGCCCCCTATGAGATTAGTGTTATCTTATTTCCCATTTTTTTCTCGATTTATAGATGGCGGCACTAGTTAGAGGGTGGAGGGTTATAGAGGTGTTTGGGAGGAATCATGGAGGTTGGAGGGTTAAGGGGGATCAGAAACTGCAGAAAATATTAAAATACATAAAAAAAAAAAAGCATTAAATTTTCACATTGGCAGACTGTCTGCCAGTACTTAAGATGGGGGTGACCAGTTGGGGTGAGGGAGGGAAGAGAGCTGTTTGGGAGGAATCAGAAGCTAGAACTAATCTTAAAAACTACCTAATTAACCCCTTCACTGCCGAGAATAATAGAAGTGTTGTGCACAGCTGCAATTAGCAGCCTTCTATTTACCAAAAAACAATGACAAAACCATATATGTCTGCTATTTTTTAGCAAAGTGGATCCCAGAGAAGCTTTTACAACTATTTGTGCTATGATTGCACAAGCAGTATGTAAATAATTTCAGTGAGAAACAGAAAATTTGTGCAACAATTAACAATTTTCTTTTATTTAATCATAATTAGCGGTGAAATGGTGGAATGAAATATACCAAAATGGGCCTAGCTCAATACCTCGGGTTCTCTTTTTTTTTTTTTTTTTGCTCAATGAAATTGATCCTTTATTTACAGTCTCATCCATTGTCACAATAATCAACATTTTGTATTTGTGGATTTTTTTTTTAATTTTTTTCAACATTAATTTACTTTATTAATAATAATCCATTTGGTGTACAAAAAGAAAAACAGGGATATAAACGCAATGTTCTCATATTTGGGGAACAAGTCCATCTCAAGCTTTGAAAGAGGGAGAAAAAAAATAAATCGATACATCTCAATTCAGTGTGTCCTTGCACAAATTTTTTTTTGTACCCATATATAGTATTAAACAAAAAAAAAAAAAGAATAAGCAAAGGAATTTAGAGCTACTTTCCTCAAATCTTTAGATCATCCTTAAGATCACCATTAAATTAATCCGATATTTTTATGCCTTATTTTTATCCAGAGTCACAGAGGGAGAGAAAAAAAAAAAAATTAGCTACGTATTTTATATTGTAATTTAATTTTGTACTATCACCCGTTCCCCCTTAACTTGGATTCCATTATGTATTGTGTCGTCTCAAATTTGTTAATGGTGCCCTAAATTTAGTATCCAATATTTCCATTTTTCAAAAAATAATTCTACGTTATGTTCCAGTTTAAACCAAATATCATGTTGCGCAATCAGGTATTGTCTCTGTATCACCTTTTTAAAAGACACAAATGAAGGTGCCTTATCAGATATCCAATGTTTTAATATTAAGTTCCTACCCAAAATAATAATGATATTTATAAAATTTTGCAATTGATTAAGTTTATGGTCTACAAATAGAAAGATTATATGTTGAGCGGAAAGGGTTATATCACTATTACAAATCCTATTAATCCACTAATTGATCTTTGTCCGGAATTGCTGTATTTTAGGGCAAAGCCCAAAACAGTGTAGGATGTTCGCCTTGGGAAATTTACACTTGGAACAATAAATCTCTTCCAAATCATTTCGCCATTTGGACCTACTATATGGAGTTATATATACCATCAACAGAATCTTAGTATGTTGTTCTCTAGAAAAAGCTGCTAATGAGGCTTTCTCAATTCTACGCAGGCTTCTATAAACAATTTGTTGATCAAGATTACCAGGCCAAATATTGCTCCAATTATGGACCATTTTATCCAATAAGGTTTCATGATTTACATTAGAAATTATATTGTACAGAAGAGATATAGAATATTTACCTTTAATAAAAGCCTGTATAACGGGTGCCAGTATAGTCCACTTCCATTGTGTGCCATATAATTTGTGCAATTTAATACATTATTGTTTCGCCTGAATATAGGAAAACCAGTGCTTTGCATCTAGAGAGAATTTCTCCCTTAATTTATCAAAAGAAAGAATTGATCTCTCCTCCAGCTCCTCATCTCGTAATTGATGAACTCTAACCAGCCCTTGATTTCGCCAATTCCTGGCATTATGCCCTATTTGCAATTCTTGAAAAGACAAGCTTTTACTTAAAGGGACACTGATTATTTTGTGATTCAGATAGAGCATGCAATTTTAAGCAACTTTCTAATTTACTCCTTTTATCAATTTTTCTTCATTCTCTTGCTATCTTTATTTGAAAAAGAAGGCAGCTAAGCTATTTTGGTTCAGACACTGGACAGCACCTGTTTATTGGTGGGTGAATTTATCCACCAATCAGCAAGAACAACCCTGGTTGTTCATCAAAAATGGTCCAGCATCTAAACTTACATTCTTACATTTCAAATAAAGATTCTAAGAGAATGAAGAAAATTTGATAATAGGAGTAAATTAGAAAGTTGCTTACAATTGCGTGCTCTATCTGAATCACAAAAGAAAAAATTTGGGTTCAGTGTCCCTTTAAACTTATAGACCTCCGGATGATGGTTCTCATGCCCAATCCATACGCAAGATAGAGGACAAAGAAGAGGTATTTGCTATATGAAATTCATATAAGATGGGGTTGCTTAAGGAGAAGATACCCAACATTAGGCATCTGCATTCGGAGGCTTCGGATGCCTAAAAAATACCAAAAAAGACGGCTGCTTGTGGCATTCGGCTCTTTTCGGAGACGGATATCTTCTTGTGAAAGTGCAACAGACTAAGATCTAGATTTGATTAAATACAAAGCCACCCCTAGAGACTAAAGAGACATGCCTCTGAGCACAAAAATGAGTTAGGTAAGAAAAATGGGATGAACAAAGTTATTAAAATGTAACTTTTATTGTAATTATTAAAATGACAGCCTAAAGTTAAAAACAGATACACTGTTTGCTGCCCAGCAAAAAATTGTTAAAAGCACTACACTACTGGTGCTGACTGTATGACTTTTTTTAGACCGTACTATGAAGTAAAATGATATCTCTTTAGAATAACGTTGTTGAGAAGAATGTATGTAATATCACATTCAAATGCGGTCTGAGTTTTCACTAATACTTGGTTGCATATATAGGAAAAGAGGTGGACGCCTGGATATACCAGAACTCTGTTACAATTGTTACACATGTTACTAACAGATGTCAGTTATCAATACTAATAAAGAATAAAGATTTAACCTGCTTGGTAGCTGTAATTTACTACTATATACTCTTGCCATGGTATTAAGTGACTGATTTAGACACAATTGTGCCGCTGTATTGAATGACTAATTAGTTATCTGCTCATAAGTAGCGTTACTCTGTATCAATCAGATTTTTAAATATTACTCGCTACCCAGGCTATTTTGCCAGGAATGTAGCGATCAAGCTAAGGTAAGTATATGTGCAGCGCAATGAACCTAAGTTAATACAACATAAAATATCTACACATAAGTAGCCATATTACGTATTCCATACGTTAAACTGACGTTATACAATTGTTATTCGCTACCCATGCTGTCTTGCCAGGAATGTGGCGATTACACTAGGGTAAATATATGTCTATATTATATTTTGACCAGTAGTAAGCAAGTTAAAAACCAACAAGGAACCCCTAACATGGTCGCGTTTCACTATTGCTTCCTCAGAGGGGTATGCGGGGCTGACAGTAAATCCTATTAACGGTATAGGTGGTCCCTCCTCTTGATTTTGATTGGCTAAAGGTTTATATGTGACATGTAACGTTATTGGTTTGAGCATTCTTGTGTGGAATCACGTGATCATTAAATGTCCACACGTAGGTTAGTTGACATGTTGCCATGACTACCACAGTTGCTGTGTAAATTTATGTCTGTTTTGATCGCTGAATCGCTTCTGTATTCTACAAAACGATCAGAAGATATACATTTGAAGATGGTCAGTTTTTATCCTTTTACTCAAAAATGTCCTATTACGTGTCTGATACGAATAGAGATAACCCAAAGATGTTTTCATATTGGGTGACATTTATAAGCAATAGAATGCATGAGAAGCCGAGTTGATTGTTGTGAGTTAAGACTCAACATATTAGAGAGGTATTTGCTGTGTTTTGATTACATGATTTACGACATAATGATACAACACAACTATCGTAAAACAAAGAAAAAATTAAAATAAAAACGTTGATTTGTGCTCAAAAAGAGCTAAGATTCTGAGGCCTATGTAATAAAGGTCTTGCAGACCTGATCCGACAGTGCGGATCAGGTCAGCAAGACCTCGCTGAATGCGGAGAGCAATACGGTCTCCGTATTCAGCATTGCACCAGCAGCTCACAAGAGCTGCCGGTGCAACGCCGCCCCCTGCAGACTCGCGGCCAATCGGCCGCCAGCATGAAGGTGTCAATCAACCTGATTGTACTTAATCGGGTTGAACTGTGGCAATTCTTGTCCGCCTGGTCAGAGCAGGTGGACAGGTTATGGAGCAGCGGTCTTTAGAAACACGTGCCCACAAGCTCCATACAGAGCTTGATAAATGGGCCTCTCTGTGTGTTTCAATTTACTGGATATTAAGGAAGAGCATGAATTAAAATGAAAGTGTTATAACCAAGTGTATCTTTAACCATTGTATACTCGGTTATTCTGACGGAATTCTGTTAGCAAAATGTGTACATTAGTAAGCGGGGTCTCAGTTGTTAATGCTTTTTTGTGTTGTGTGGCGATTCAGAGCTGGTTGATGATTTGAAGATACCTTGCTTAAAGGGACATAATACTCATATGCTAAATCACTTGAAACTGATGCAGTATAACTGTAAAAAGCTGACAGGAAAATATCACCTGAGCATCTGTAAAAAAGGAAGATATTTTACCTCACAATCTCCTCAGCTCAGCAGAGTAAGTTCTGTGTAAAAAGTTATACTCAGTTACTGCCCAGCTGCAGGTAAAAAAAAAACAAATATGAAGAAATGAACAGCAGCCAATCAGCATCAACAGTGCAAATTTTTTATTTTGTGATTCAGATAGAGCATGCCATTTTAATCAACTTTCTAATTTACTCCTATTATACATTTTTCTTCGTTCTCTTGGTATGTTAATTTGAACAGGAAGGCATCTAAGCTAAGGAGACAGACATTTTTGGTTCAGTCACTGGACAGCACTTGTTTATTGGTGGGTGAATTTATCCACCAATCAACAAGAACAACCCAGGTTGTTCACCAAAAATGGGCCGAAATCTAAAATTACATTCTTGCTATTCAAATAAAGATACCAAGTGAATGAAGAAAATGTGATAATAGATGTAAATTAGAAACTTGCTTAAAATTGCATGCTCTATCTGAATCACGAAAGAAAAAAAAATTGGGTTCAGTGTCCCTTTAAAGAAAAGGAAGGGATTGCTTAATATAGTTGGGTATAATGGAATAACGCGGAGATTAACCCCTTGTGATTATGTGCTTTAAACTAATGTGGTAATACAAATTTTAAGATCATTTACTTCCAAATGGTTGTCTTGTGAAAGTTGTGACTTTGATATTGGGCAGTGAATGAGTGAGAAGCTGCTTACTGTATGTGAACTCAGGGATTATTATTTAACATTTTTAATACAATTAGTGAATAAAAAACAGTAACATGTACTGTACATTCTTCTCAACACCGTTATCCTTAAAG
>NC_069509.1:65930846-66040846 GCF_027579735.1 Bombina bombina
CAGTTAATTTCTGTTTGAATAGAGTCCCACAGACCCAGGAGACCTTACGGAAGCGATCTGGGAAGCTGTGGAAGTTTGAGATCGATAGATGGGTGTGGTGGCATAGCCGTCTGGAACTTTGTGCCTTGCTTGGGGGTCCTTGGGCCTCGAGACAGGGAGTAGGCTAAAGACACATAAGAGACTCGGGATTGGAGCTATCCCTCATATGCTGAGACGCAGAGTGAACAATTGGCAAGACAGTATGTTTAAATAGAGGCACTTATATATGGCCTAACTTTAACTTAAAATGTACGTCTTTATATTTCCCTTTCTTGTCCCACCCGCTAGATACTATATGGTTTCCTTGTATCAGGCTCACTGGATGCACTGGGTCAGAGTCCTAGTTCTTTTTGTTACGACTTTTTATAGTTTTAAAATACACCATCCCTATATGTTAAGTAGCTTGGTAAAAGGTATATCCACACATGTGTATTGGTAGCCTATGTCTAGACCCTATGGTTTTTTGTTGTTTTTTTTTTTTTTTCATGTTGGAGGTGCTAGAAGAATGAGCTGTCTGTCTTGGCTATATCAGATGTCAATTTTGCTTGCTCCTAGGCTACACTATTATGACATAATAGGGGACTATACCTTAAGCACTGTAACTATATGGACAATTAATTCTGTTAGGCATGTTTAACAATGATTGTTTGTGAGTGTACTATGCACCCTATATATCGGTATCCTTTAATGTTATTACATCATAGCCATTGAAATAGTTAATATAGTTAGAATAGTATGAGATACTCAGAGATATCCTAGGCAGCTGCCTTTTCAGACTATCAGGTTACAGTGCAGAGAACTCACATTTAGTCAATACACTAGTCACAAGGCTCCTGTTTAACCTGTATGATAAGTTTTATAAGCGAGTTCTATGTTTATGTCCAATGACCCATTGATAGCCCCTAACCCTACTTTAAATACTCCACCGGTTGGGGTTATCCCCAGTATATATAAGTATAAGAATAACCAATTTAGCTTCTTAGCGGTCCTAACATCCTAGCCTCCTAAGTAACTCATCATTAAATAATGACAGTATTGGACTATGTATAATGCTCATATTAATGTATTGTTGTATTTGCAGCCTTAACCTTAGCAAGCTTTTACCATATCTTTTTACAATGGTCCATGAGTGACCTTGGTATCACTATATTTCCTCCCCTGGGTCATCAAAACTTTACTGAGTCCATGAGCGGCTCTGTGTATATTTGGAGGAATTTTTTAAATTGTAAAATGAGGTATCATTATCATATAATAATGCGTGCAACTCTGAGCTTTTATGGATAATCATTTATTTTTATGTTTTGTTTTACAAAGGCCCAAAAGTGGTCTTATATTTCCCACCTTCTGTAACATACCCTTATTAGCGACCAGGGGTCCAAGAGTGGCCCAGCTAGTCCTGAACAGAAGGTTTATATCAAAAAGAAGAAAAATGAGGTTCAAGTTGATATTGTGTGTCACTTTTTTGCATACCATTAAGCTAGTTTATCTATACTGGTCTATACCTATATTGCATGAATATGTTTTTATTTTCTAGTTCTTACTTGTACTAGATTAGAAGTAAGACATTGGTATGTAACCTTACCATTTCTTTATGTTTGCTTTTTGCCTTTTACTTTGTATGATTATAAACCTCAATAAAAAAAAAAAAAAAAAAAAAATACCAAAATATAGAAATAGAAAAGACTCCAGCCCCATCAGAAGTAAAAAGGACCTTTATTTTAAGGAATTAGGCCCAATATACAATAAAAGTCCTTACACTCCTTATTCTCCATCAACCAAACTGTAACTCAGGGCACCCCTTGTGACGGGCTTACTAATGTCTACTCACCTTCCTAATACAACTCCCAGTCTGTTTATCCTGAGTAATGACAGCCTCCACCCTTCTCTGTCCCCATATTTTCCAGTTCCCGAGTCTGCACTGCTGAACATGGACAACCACATTCCACAAACATTGTTTGTTTTCAGAGCTTACCCAATGGAAGCTTCTTTCTAAAACAAATTTTTAACCTGCTCATAAAATACTTGCTGAAAAGTCCCCTAAATTTACCACATGGCCCTAAATGCTTGGTCTCACTTGTCATCTGTAAAACCAAGCGTACCTACCTAAAAATAAAAAAAAATATTAGTGTAATAACAGTTACTTCATAAAATACAATTTTGTGTATTGGGTTCTCATTTCTCTTTATACCTTTGTATATAGTATGTTATAAGAGCATAGATAATGCTGCCATTAGCTAAGCGTATTACTTTTGTTTGATTACTTTCACTGTAATTTTCTTATCCTCTATTAAATTAAATTAAACAAAATCCACTCCTATTGTATTTATGAAAATTATTTCATTACATTTACAGTTCTAGGGGGTGCACAAAGGGTAAAAATCACCCCAATCCTTGAGGCTGTACACATGAGTTGCTGAACATGTGCAAACACGTCAGCACTGAAATGCAATGAAACCTAGACTTCAACATGGCGGGGACTAGTGGGAGGTGGGAAAAACCATCAATATTATGCTTATAAAATGTATTTAGTGTTTAATGTCCCTTTAAATATAACTACTGTTACTAAAATAGTGGTGTCAGTACCTTGCTTTTTCTGTCTGCACTTCCAAGTCATAAGCGGATGCTTCCATCTTGGATGTGTATATTTTGCTTGTGTTTTCTTCTGTGTCATCTGACGAGTCAGGCAGAGTTGTGACGTGATTTTTGTATCTCACTGGTGTCCTTTTTTCCGTGTCATCTTTGCTCCATTTTTTTTGATGCATTTAAGGCCGCCTCTCGAGTCCTGTGCCTGTGTATTGGTTTTTTATAGTTACTAAGTGTGTGTCTGGTTTTTGACTCCACATGTCTCCAGTTTTTGTTCCCTGGCTAAGCCATTGTTCCAGATTGCCTCCTGGTACAGACCTCTGCTTGAACTGACTACTCCCTTGATTAGCCTTGATTTAGTTCCATCCTCAGGTATTTACTTCAGCCAACTCTAAGCTACCATTTTGTCTCTCGCATCTTCCTCCTCACACTGCAGGACGTTCACATCCTAAGGCTTATCTAGGTAAGTCTGGTCAGTTGAGTTGACTTCCCTCTTCAGTCCCTGGGTCCACTTATGGACTAACATTACTTTGGTTGTGACAAAATGGACCAATGATGACTAGATACAAACACTAAATAAACATTAGAATTTGCACTGTTATCATTAGAGCTTTTAACCTCCCCTGTTTTTATTGTTAGCGATATAGACTCTGAGTAACTAACCTACCACTAAAATGTAACTCAGCAATAAGGGTTCACCGTACATTTTGAGATTGTACTATAAAATGATTAGTTACATATAGTAAAAAATCCGTGCCTGTATATTATTAGTTATTTGCAGAGCGCCAAAGGATTCCGCAGTGCTATAATCATGGCTATTATATACAAGGTAGCGTGTATAGGAGATAAATGGGTAGAGGACTCTGCCAAGAGTTGTAAATCAGCTCTCATGAAGGTGATCTACTAACAGCTGGGCTGAAATAATTGAAAGTATAAATGTGCTGGTAAGCTAATGTTATATAACATTAGTATGTAAGTTTACTGCCCCTTTAAGGAGAGCTTGAAACTTTAAAAACTAGGGGAGAGTCGTGTAGAGTGAGGCAGAGAGTTCCACAAAAAAAGGGGCCAATCTGGAGAAGTCCTGTAGACGGGAATGTGAGGAGGTAACGAGAGGAGGTCAAATGCAGAGCAAAGGGGATGGAAGGAAGAGTATCTGAAGATGAGGTCTGAACTATAGCATGAGAGCAGTGTTATTGAGAGCCTTGAATGTCAGTCAGGTTTTTGTGTTTTATTCTGGAGGTAAGAGGGAGCCAGTGAAAGGATTGACAGAGAGGTGCAGCAGATGAGGAGCGATGTGTCACCTTTTTTTCTGTAATTTAACTCTGAAAATGATCTAACTGGCTTCGGCAGTGACGATATGAGAGAATATGATAAAACAATACAAGTATTGCTAACAAAATGACAGTGGCAAGCCTTGTCTACTTCAGTAGCAAGTCTGGATTGGCCCCTCCAAATAAAGCAAGTGTTGTGGGTTGTTGGGCAGAAAACAAAGCATTGATTAATTCACATTGTTTTCCTGCTTAAAGGGACACAAAACCCAACATTTTTCTTTCATGATTCAGATAGCGCATACAATTTAAAAACTCCATGTGAGAGATCCTATTGACAGTCCTCACAACCAGAACCTCTGTTTCAAAGTGTCCGTGATTCGGAACTTCCATCCTCAGTTGTTACAATCTATCAGCTTATCTTTATTGGTGGTGTTTCGGGCGAACAATATGCACAATCTGTGGTTTTAGAGTGTTTTTCTGACCTTATAATGTGTTATTGGTTTGCAGATAAAAAGCCTTATACTTAATATGAGTCAGTTCAAGGTAATCACAATCCATTTTCCCAAAACTTTTCAACAAGTTTTTGGGACCATTTTTTCACAATTGGACAGCTAGTGGCACTTGATATAGTCCCGAATCAGCCCTTTTGACTTACTTGCAAATGTTTCAAGACTTTTTAAAATGAAATATTTATGGTGTGCATGAGAAAAATACACTAAAAACACCATATTGGACGAAATTATTGAGTTATAGTCTAGATTAATTAAAGCTCTCTGTATCTCTTGTGTTTTTATTTGCAAGTGGGAATTCCTAAATGTACATATGGAAATTATTTGTTAGCCATCTATAAGATATCTCGTACAGCAAACGAGAACTGCTAGAAACTTAAAGTGATGATAAACTTCAGGCTATAAGAATGTTGCAATAAAAAATATATTAGTTTGCAAGTAAAGCCACATAATTATTTTTGTAACATGTGTATATATTTTATAATAAAATATTTATAATCCTAATTGGTATTGTCTGTTCCTCCGCCCCCCTTTATTTCCTCTGTTGGCTGGGCTGTGATGTATAGAGCAGTCAAATCCACTCTCTACATAGTCTTTCTATGGGCTTTAAAGGGGCTGATCATCAAGATTGTCAACTGACACACACGCTGATTGAATGTTCACTTGATTTGTCATAAAAAAAAAAAAAAAGTTAATCCATGTGGGCCGGCATAATATTGTAATAGAAGCATTAATATATGCACTAATTTAACCCTTTCACAGATGGATTAAAAACAAAAAAGGTACACATATACTTTTTTATTTTAAATAAACATTTTACCGTAGAATGTTTTAAAGAAGAATATTTTCAAAAAGTGTTCTAATAATTTTTCCAATTATATTTTTTTAAATGCCATTCTTATATAAAAGGAAAATCATGTTCTGTAGAGTGAGACTGTTAAACATTTGGAAAGATTTTTGCAGCTCAATTGTTTTAATGGCGCAAAACTTGTAAAATTGTGATTTCAAAATGTTCGGTATTTGAATCGCTATAATACTGTTATAGAAGATGGTGCTTACTTCTACCAGACACCTTCTTGAACTGTTCCTCTTGAGTGAAGACCAAAATCTGGTAAAACTAAAAAATGCGTGAAAGCTGAAACGTAATAAATTATTTTTGAAAAACGTGAAACCATAATTTTTACCATATTATAATTCTAAACAAGCCATCACACATGTGCCCACTATACCCATAATGCCACTGTTGAAATGGTTTGATTACTAATTAAGAGTTATCGCGAGTGTTTAGGAGCAGAAAAGGTTAGTTTTACACATGTAAACAATCTCCTTGCACACTGTACAAATGGATCAATCCAAACATCTGTAATGTAATCTTTAGAGGTGTCAAATGGACATTGTATAGGTAGCGATACCACAGACAAAATCAGCTATTTCAAATACCAATATAAAGGTAAAGGTAAATATATTTGTGTACAATAAATATATCAAATATCACAAAGAAGAAATAAATGTGATAATCAAATATTACAAAATAAAAAAGTGAACCATAAAATAAAAGTTCATATGTAAGGATATGTTTGTTCTTTTTGGATAAGTATCTTCGCTCCTCTGCGATCCTCCGTGTGTTCTCAAAGAAAAGGAAACAAAATATGCAACATAGTGTAACTCTGTAACCACTTGAAATAGAGTAGTTCTGCTTGTTAACGAGTGATTACTCAGATTTGTTGGAGCTTATAACCAAGCTCAAGGAAATGCGCACTCCCACTTTATACTGGTGGGAAAACAGTACTCTCAGGCAAATCTCTTAAAACGAATATTTATTAAAATACATAAAAGGCATCACAAATGCCCCCAAAACACCTATAACAAAGGGTAAATGAGCAATACTGAAAATAGGATCACTCAAAAGAGCCGATACAAGTCCTGGATGGGGATGGATGGAAAAGCAGAACCTTAACCGCTAAATCCACCACCTCACAAAACCAGTAAGGAATGCTCCTCCCCCAGGTGTATAGGCAAATGTAGAGACGCACAGGAGAGTCTATCGTATCAATTCCGACGTACGTTTCGCTGGATCAGCTTTTTCAAGGAATAAAGTATGCATGTCCGTGAGTCCTTTTAAACCTCTAATTGATGACAAACCGGAGATTTGAAGTTATTTACTCCATCTTGGAAATGGGCATCATGTTTGAAATATGGCCATAATATCAAATTTCGCCACTAAGTTGGACCTTTTCCATGTTGTTGATCAACATATAACATTGTACATATATGAATAATGATTAAGGCAAAACAACATATTAAATTGTTAGGTTTACACAATATGGTATATATCTTAATGTTGCTTACAATGCAAATAAGAACGCTAATATAGCGCTCAGCAGAATAATAATATTTCCCTTTTTCTTTTTGCTTCCTAGTGAGTTTATCACAAAAAAAATAACTAAGTAACCCTAAGTATTTATCTTGGAGCTTATATGCACATACATGTTCGGACAGACTTTTATTTTATGGTTCACATTTTTATTTTGTAATATTCAAATATATTTGTGAACAATTTAACACCCTCAAGCAGGAAAAATTGATAATTGGGAACAAATTAACTGAGGCTTGTGAAGGCTACAGTATGCACTTCTAATGCTGATAATTGGAAAACAATTTTGCATAATTAAATTTTTATATTACAATCTCAAAGTGTTTCATGCTCCTTTACATGCTTGGGACTCCGGAATGGGACTTTTTCTATATAGTTTGTCCCTTTATAGGGGTTAAGCACATAGGCGGTCAATCACAACCCTTTTATCTAATGATTTTTCTTCAAAATTCACCATTAAAGCCTATAGGGATTTTTGGAGATAATTAAAGTGATATGAAACCCCAGATTTGTCTTTCATGATTCAGAGAATACATTTTTAAAACAACTTATATAATATACTTCTTTTATCTAATATCTAATTTATCATTTGTTAAAGAAATAGCAATGCACATGAGTGAGCCAATCACATGAGGCATCTATGTTCAGCCACCAATCAGCAGCTACTATTTACATATGTTTTTTCAATAAAGGATACCAAGAGAATGAAGCAGATTAGATAATAGGAGTCAATTGGAAAGTTGTTTAAAATTGCATGTTCTTTCTAAATCATAAACAAATGTGGGTTTCATGTCCCTTTAATTTGTGGCATTCAGCTATTTTCGGCACCAGATATATTAGTGTAAAAGTGACACACACAATCTGTGCAAATCCAGATAGTTGTGTGTTGCACTTTTACACTAATAAATCCAATGCCAAAAATAGTCTAATAGCCGAATGCTGCAGTCTGCGGCCATATTCGCCATTTGTTTTAGAAACAAATTTCTGCACATATCTAATTGTTTAATATATATACAGGTAGCCCTCAGTTTACGCTGTGGTTAGGTTCGAGAAGGAATGGTTGTAAATCGAAACCGTTGTAAATTGAAACCCAGTTTATAATGTAAGTCAATGAGAAGTGAGGGAGATAGGTTCCAGGCCCCTCTCAAAATTGTCATAAGTAACACCTAATACATTATTTTTAAAGCTTTGAAATGAAGACTTTAAATACTAAACAGCATTATAAACCTAATAAAATAATCACACAACACAGAATATATAATTAAACTAAGTTAAATGAACAAAAACATTTGCTAAACATCATTATAAACCTAATAAAATAATCACAACACAGATTTCACTTGCATTTTTCTGCAAGCAGTTCTTTCTATGCATTCCAATCTGGACTGATTTATAGACAGGAAGATCTTGTTCCTTTGAAATCTGCTCGATAGCTCAGGTCTGGTTAATCTGATTAATTTCAGCTTGCTTGGCTTTGCTGCAACACAAGAGGACAGCTCCACCTATTGGCTATTTTAATAAATGCACTGCTTCTCAATGCTTTTCAATAGCAGTCACATGTCTGGAAAAAAAGGTTGTTATTCTGAAACGGTGTAAATTGAACCGTTGTAAAACGAGGGCCACCTGTATTACATTTATGTTTTTTTAATATGTCTTGAATTGGGTTTGGTGGCAATCAATATTTGTGATACACAAACCCATTACCGTACACCACAACCTGTATCTGATTTCAGGTGTCATTTAGAAGAGGCATCGTGAAGTGCTTTATACAAGAGAACAAAAATTCTTCTTCTTTCAAACTTCCTGCAAAAGAAGATGTGTTTAAGAAAATGTAAAATTATATTACTTTATAATTGGTATCAGATATAAAATTGTGTAAACTATATCCTGTCTTATGGATATAATAGTCTTTTTTTTTTAGACATATCATTGTGTTTTTCAAGCCTCATTCAGTTTCTCAAATATACAGATTAACTTAACATATAAAATCTATGGGTGTGGACAAGCAAATTTGGCCCAAGAATTGTTAATGTTTTAACCTGCTGTGTCAAGCACTTTACACATCCAGAACTTGTGGACGGCAGCCAGAAGCCTATCCGAATGCAACTATTTCATCCGCAACACTTTAACTTGTGTGTAGGATTTTTAAAATGCCAACATAAAATTTTATGCGTCCTTTTTTTTGCAGATGAAAATAAATAAGCAAAATAGATCTACTCAAATTTGTTATATTTCTAACATAGAACGACAGCTTCTGCCAGAAGTATGTAGTGGAAAACTGCTCTGCACTATCGGGGCTGTAACACTTGCAGTTCAAGATAAGAAAAAAAAGCTTCCAATTTGGGGGGGCACTGCAATACTGAGTGATTTGTGAGGTAAATTATTATTAAATAAGGCACTGGACAATATAAATTTGACTAATACATCACTATTAAAGGGACAGTCTACTCCAGAATTTGTATTGTTTAGAAAGATAGGTAATCCCTTTATTTCCCATTTCCCAGTTTTGCATAATCAACAATGTTATATTAATAAACTTTTTACCTCTGTGATTATCTTGTATCTAATTCTAAGCCTCTTATCTCAGTTCTTTTGACAGACATGCATTTTAGCCAATCAGTGCTGACTCCACGGGAGTGAGCACAATGTTATCTATATGGCACATATGAACTAACGCCCTCTGGCTGTGAACAACTGTCAAAATGCCCTGAGATAAGAGGCGGCCTTCAAGGGTTTAGAAGTTAGCATATGAGCCTACCTAGGTTTAGCTTTCGACAAAGAATACCAAGAGAACAAAGACATTTTGATGATAAAAGTAAATTGGTAAGTTGTTTAAAATTGCATGCCCTATCTGAATCATGAAAGTTTATTTTTGACTAGACTGTCCCTTTAAAGACACTATACACCTTTTTAACACCAATTGTCATTCTTAAATAGTTCCTGTGCTGGGTGTCTCCCAAATTTAATTTTCTATTTATTTATTTTCATTTAATTTAAGCGTAAATATAATTTAACAACTGGAAGATATTTGGAAAAAAAAAAGTCTGTTTTATGACCCAATTTTCTGAACCAAATCTCACTTCTAAATTTGTGTCCGAACAGGAAGTCAGATATCTAGGTGTCTTATATGGGAGCTCATAAAACCAGATCACATATATCGTGCACAGAGGAGCCGTGGGACGCCCCATTCATGTTATTCCCATACGTCAAGACATTTGGGAAAAGAGGATCATATTAACCCTTATTAAAAAATTCTCTCTGTCAACAAGAATAGGGCAGTGCAGTTGAAATATGCAAGTGATTTTGCAAAAGACCCAATCCAGATGTGCTCAGAAGTAATAAATGTAAACGTGAAATGGGTGAACCGTTTCACAAAGCGGAGGAAACCGCGAGCACAGCCGTGGTTTAAATTAAAATGACCTGTCCCAAGCATGTTCTTGTTAATGCGATGACCAGCTGTGATGCTGTGTAGCAGAAGCATTAAACTTTAGTGTTTGTAACATCTGTGCTGTAATCTTTTCCTCTGTGCGAGTGCTGGGAAGAAACAGGAATCTCACATGATGCTCTGATGCCATATAAAAAGAAGCGTCTTCTGTGTCAAAGAAAAAAATGGTTATAATATTCTGCAGTATAAGATCTTGGTTTTGTGATATTGCACCTTAAAGGGACACTAAACCAATTTTTTTTCTTTAATGATTCAGATAGAGCATGCGATTTTAAGCAACTTTCTATTTTACTCCTATTATCATTTTTTTGTTCTCTTGATATCTTTATTTGAAAAGCAGGAATGTAAGGTTAAGAGCCAGCCTTTTTTTGTTCTGAACCTTGGTAGCACTTGCTGATTGGTGGCTATAGCCACCAATCAGCAAGCACTACCCTGGGTGCTGAACCACAAATGGTGTTGACTGGTCCTTTAAGCTTAGATTCCATTTGTTTTTTCAAATAAAGATACCATGAAAACGAAGAACATTTGATAATAGGAGTAAATTAGAAACTTGCTTAAAATACATGCTCTAGCACAATCACCCATTTAAAGGGATAGGAAAGTCAAAATTAAACCTGCATGATTCAGACAGAGCATATCATTTTAAGACACTTTTAAATTCACTTCTATTTTCAAATGTGCTTCGTTCTCTTAGTATCCCTTGTTAAAAAATGAATATGCACATATCATACACTAGTGGGAGCTGCTGCTAATTGGTGCCTGCACACATTTGTCTCTTGTGATTGGCTAACTAGATGTTTTCAGCTTCCTGTCAGTAGTGCAATGCTGTCTCTTCAGCAATGGATAACAAGAGAATGAAGAACATTTGATAATAGAATTAAATTGGAAAGTTGTTTAAAACTGTATGTTCTATCTGAATCATAAAAATAATATTTTGTGGTTTACTATCCCTTTAAAGGAGTACTAAACTCAAATTTAAAGAATGTAACACAGTTACTGAGCATAGCCCTTAAAGGGATAGATAAAGGGATAGAAAGGTCAAAGATTAAATGTGAATGGGAGCACTTCAATGTGAAATATAAGCATTTTTTTTGCAATATACTTCCATTAGCAAAAATGCTTCTAGTAAGAGTAATTACTGGTTTTCTGCAGCATATGCACATATCTCGTGTGGGCCTGTGAAGAATTATACAAACCACACCTTCTCAGAGAGTCAGCAGTGGCTTGTATGACTCAAATTACGTCTTCAGAAGCAATAAACACCACTGCCAACTTTTCCTAGAAGCATTTTTGCTAATGGTAGTATATTGCAAACATGCTTATATTTCACCTGTGTACGTTTCAATGTTGTCCTTTCTATCCCTTAAAGGGACACTTAAGTCAAAATAATACTTTCATGATCAGATAGAGCAGCAATTTTAAACAACTTAAAACTTACTTAAATTATCAAAATGTGCAGTCTTTTTTTTATATTTACACTTTTTGAGTCACCACCTCGTACTGAGCATGTGCAAGAATTCACAGAATATACGTATATGAATTTGTGATTGGCTGATGGCTGTCACGTGATACAGAAATAGACATAACTTTGATTTTTTTTCAGAAAAAAAATCTACTACTCATTTGAAGTTCAGACTAAAGGGTACATTTATTAAGCAGTGGATGCTGCTTTCTATGCCCCTTGTTTCAGGCTCGTCTGAAATCTAAGTTAAGAAGCAGCGGTCGTAAGACCGCTGCTCCTAAAAAGTGGCGGACTGAAATTATCCTGATCCGATCTGGATGATTACCCCCCCCAGTTGGCCGCGAGTGTGCTTGAAAATGTTAAATGTCAACGGCGCATGCTTTCGGCATTTAGCAAAGTCGAGCAGACATAATTTGCTACAGCGAATCTTGTCTGCTCGACCTTTAATAAATCTACCCCTAAGAGCTATTGCATTGTCTTTTTATCATGTATTTGTTGATTATGCAAATCTACTGTATTTACTGGTCTTTTAAAGTAAAGTCCTGCTTAAGATTTGCAAGCATTGCAGCTCCTAAGCAGAAAACAGTAAGTTATTGGAAGCCACATGCAAGTGCTATTCCTGTCTGGCTGACCAGCCTTTATATGTACAGCAGCTGTAAGCAGGACTTTATATAAATAAAATGTGTACAAATCTAATAGTGAACTAAAGGGTATAGTTCCATAAACAAACTCTCCTCCGTCTGAAGTGGTTAGTACTTCCAAAGGAAAAAGGTAGTAAATAGTGAAATATGTTGATAACTGGCAAATATCAAGTGCAAAAGAATGGTACTCACATATTTTAGAGCTTATGGGGCCAATTTATCATGCCCCGCATGCTGCAGTTTCTGTGTGAGCCTTCAGGCTCGCCGTAAACAAGAGTTAAGCAGCAGTATTGCACAAGAATTTAATGAGAAATCTATGGAAGCAGAACACAAGCGCAACCCAGATTCAAGGTAGTAATAAAATTTATTGAGCAATCCTCATGCGCATACATATACACTTACTAGAAATAGATAAAAACAAGCATATCAGTGTATTCCCGGCTTGGCTTTGTTACCGTGACCATCCGAGATCCAGTAGAATTCTCTATTTAAAATAGTCTTCAAAGCTATACAATATACAATAGCCCAAACAAGGCTAGAGAAAGTAAAATGTCAAACTGAAAGTGCAAAAACAACTATGACTCGACGCGCGTTTCGTCTGCCGACTGAGCAGACTTTATCAAGAGTTTTTGTGAGAGTGTATGTATCGTATACCACCGTAAACCTAGTTTAAATACAGTGCCTGTAACATATGTGACTTAATGTCCAATCACCACCGCTCCAATAGGTGAACTCGTGATACGCTTACATAGTGATTGCAGCGTGATTAATTATACTGCAGTCACTATGTAAGCGTATCACATGTTCACCTATTGGAGCCGTGGTGATTGGACATTACGTCACATATGTTACCCAATGAGTGAATGGGTGTGTTTGACAGGCACTGTATTTAAACTCGGTTTACGGTGGTATACGATACATACACTCTCACAAAAACTATTGATAAAGTCTGCTCAGTCGGCAGATGAAGCGCGCGTCGAGTCAGAGGTGTTTTTGCACTTTTAGTTGGACATTTTACTTTCTCTAGCCTTGTTTGGGCTATTGTTCTGCTTTGAAGACTATTTTAAATAGAGAATTCTACTGGATCTCGGATGGTCACTGTAACAAAGCCAAGCCGGAAATACACTGACATGCTTGTTTTTATCTATTTCTAGTAAGTGCATATGTATGCGCATGAGGATTGCTCAATACATTTTTCTACTACCTTGAATTTGGGTTGCGCTTGTGTTCTGCTTCCATAGATTTTCACACACAAGAAGAAACGCCAGCGACACGTTTCAAATTCAAGCAGCACCTGGGAACCAATCAACTTTCATCTTTGCATAAATAAAAAGAGAGAAGCGCTGAACCTGGGAACGAACAATAGCATAATAGCTTGTTCTATGGCTAGTTACCACTCAAGAAGCAGCTTCATTTTGCCCAACATGTGCCTTTCACAGAGAAGAACTTTCCTGAAGCATATCAGTCTGATCCTGACTTCACAGTAAAGTCCAGCCCCGAAATACCAGGCAATCCATCTCTGAACGAGAGAAACAGCAAAACCCCAGACGTATGTTTCAGCCCATTGTGGGCCTCGTCAGTGAGGTGCAGGTCATATCTCTCTAGGCACAATGAGCAACGGGTCCACGTCTGGATTCCCGCATTACACTTAGGGAGACTTGGGAGACTTCCCCAAGTGTCATAATTTGCATAAATAAAAGGAGAGAAGTGCTCAACCTGGGAACGAACAATAGCATAATAGCTTGTTCCATGGCTAGTTACCACCCAAGAAGCAGCCTCTTTTTGCCCAACATGTGCCTTTCACACAGAACAACTTTCCTGAAGCATATCAGTCTGATCCTGACTTCCCCTTTCATCTAGGAGTAGTGGCATCAAGTTGGTGACTATTATAACAAGGGTCTATCAGGACCAGCAAATTATTGTGCGTTTTTTCACTCCTATCTTTGTTGGTTTAAGATCACTTATTTTATTCCATTTTATTTTGCTCTATGATTAACACCATTTAGGTCGTGGAAGTTCATTATAATATATAATAGAACGAGTCTATGGTTTAACCTCTCACTGTGAGATTCCACGGTCCATTTCAGCGCTGTTAATTATATTTGTCATTTAATGAGAAATGCTTGTGCAATGATAAATGCAGACAGCGTATGCTGTTGGCATTTATCGATATGCGGTGGACATGATCCTCTACAGCGGATCATGTCCGCCCGCACAATGTTAAATCGGCACCAATAACTTAATTAACTAAAGTATAATGTCATTAAGGTAGCCTCCTTTTCCCAGGCTCTTAGGCAAACATAGGGTCCGGATTAGGCACACACAGAACCAGTGTGGAATAAAATGCAATTTATTATAAAACAAGGACAAAAAAAAATCTACTTTAAAGGGATAGTATAGTCAAAATTAGACGTTCATGATTCAGATAGCGCATGCAATTTTAAGCAACTTTCTAATTTACTTCTATTATCAATTTTACTTTGTTCTCTTTATCTGAAAAGGCAAGAATGTAAGCTTAGGAGCCGGCCCATTTTTGGTTCAGCATCTGGGTAGCGTTTTCTGATTGGTGTATAAATGTAGCCACCAATCAGCAAGCGCTACCCAGGTGCTGAACCAAAAATGGGCCCGGCTCCTAAGCTTACATGCGCAGGGTGCACTTGTACGTATCTCTATGTTAAAGCCCTTTTTATTCTAACACCTAAGACCTCATATCTTTGAGCCTTAATAATTTTTTAATGCAATTTTTTAAAAATAATTTTTATTAGACAGTATTATTATAAGCGTGACTGTACTTTTAAATGTATTTCTGATGTGTTTTGTGCAATCTTTTAGTCGAGTGTAACAGTTAACCAGAGCTCTGACGTCACATTATCTTAACATGAGTTAAATTAAATTGTGCTCAAGCAATTGTGTTTACTTTCAACTTGTAATACATATGCTGCTTCCAATGAGCGCAAAGAGCCGCGATATACCCCTTATCGTTCGTGCCCAACAGTTAGTGCAACACTCATAATCTATCTCCCAGTTGGCACCAACAAAGGTTATTAGATAAGATACAGCAAAAGAAAGCAACAGTAAGAAGTCTGGATTTGCTCATGAAAATAAATCAAGTGGTTGGAGTTTGACCTTGAAAACAGTTGCAGCAAGCAAGGTGTTAAAGGGACAGTAAAGTCAACATTAAATGGATTGGACTGAGTATGGAATTTAAAAAATCTTTACAACTTACTTCTGTCATTCACTTTGCTTAGGTTTCATGGTATCCTTTGTTAAAGAGTAATCCTAGGTGAGCTCAGGAGTGTTTGCAGATGTTTTTCATCATCTAGCAGCAGTGTTATAGCAATGTTATACATAGTTGCAAAAACTGCTGCCATAGACTGGTAAACACACGTACACAGTCCTAATGTCCTTTCAGCCTACCTAGGTTTAATCTTTAACAAAGGATACAAAGAGAACCAAGCAAATTTGATAATAGAAGTAAATTGGAAGCATTTTTTAAAATGGTGTGCTCTATCTGAATCATGAACATATAATTTTGACTTTACTGTCCCTTTAATGAATTCAGAAAATTATCATATTAAATTGGCATGCTCATTATTGCAAGACCACGGAAAAGTGATCTAATTAAAGGGATAAACCCAAATATTTTCTTTCAGGTAGAGCATGCAGTTTTAAGCAACTTTTTAATTTACTCCTATTATCAAATGTTCTTTGTTCTTTTGGTATCTTTATTTGAAAAGCAGGAATTTACACTTAGGAGCCGTCCCATTTTAGGTTCAGCACTTGGGTAGTGCTTGCTGATTGGTGTAACAAATGTAGCCACCAATCAGCAAGCACTATCCAGGTGCTGAACCTAAAATGGGCCGGCTCCAAAGCTTACATTCAAATAAAGATACCAAGAGAACGAAGAAAATGTTGTAGTAGGAGTAAATTAGAAAGTTACTTAAAGTGAATGTAAATTTTGATGTTTAAGTGCCCGGTTTTTAAAACTTTGATTAAAAACAGGGGCACTTTAATTCATCAAAATTTATATTTCACTCCTGTTGTGACAAAAAACTTACCTTTTAAACTACACAGCAGCTGCTGCTTCCTCCGGTCTCACAAGCCATTTCTGATGTCAGAAATGATTGATAGGTCATCCTCCAATCACAGATTCCCCCCCGGGGGATTCAGTGTCTGATTCACTGCTCTGATTGGAGGAAGCCAGATACCTCATTTTAGACCCAGGAAGAGGCTTTGAAACAGGTGGAGGAAGCTGGAGCTGCTGTGAAGATTAAAAAGTAAGTTTATTTTCACAACAGGAGTGAAATGAAAATATTGATGAATTAAAGTGCCCCTGTTTTTAATCAAAGTTTTAAAAACCGGGCACTTTAGCATCAAAATTTACATTCACTTTAAAATCTGAATGCTCTATCTGAATCATGAAAGAAAAAAAAAATTGGGTTTAATATCCCTTTAAGTATTTTTTTAACTTGTTTTTTTTAATAATTCTTCAAAAGGTAAACTGCAATTCTTTTTTTGCCAATCAAAATGCACTAGGATTAAAACATATGGTTCAAGGATATTAATGCTGATTAATTGCCTTTGTATGGTAGTAAAAAAGTAATATCCAAGAAAATCTTCTAAGATGTCTCTTCCCACAATACACACAACAATTAAAAGGATATTACGGTCAAAATGTAAATGCACATAGATGAATAACATGTTTGAAAAGCAACATATTTGCAATATACATGTATTAGTAAAATGTCTCTAGTAAAAGTTATCACTATTTTAGTGCTAGCATTTTTTCTATGCACGTGCATGTGAAGCATAGCTAGATTTTCTCAGTGCATCAGCATTTTAAATACTGCAGCAGCTCAAAGCACCAGTGGGGTTTGTATCATGTCAGCAATTAACAAATTGAGTCATTATCAGATGGTACAAGCACTTTAGGCTCTCTATGCAAGTGCTGGGTTTAAATTGCTGGTGCACGTAGCATATTAAAATACACTTTTGAGACAGCTATAACTTTTATTAGAAGCATTTTTGCTAATAAATGTATATTACAAAAATGTTTCTATTTAAAACTGAAATGCACCCATGTGGATTCCAATTTTGGCTGGAATGTCCCTTTAAGAAATAGATATTAAGATAGCAGGGTGACTTTACATGTGGCTGGCAGAGTTCCTTATGTGGCTGGTGGCCAGTCATAGGCTTATTCTGGGGTAGAACGTGTCTGACACTCTAAGAGAGGGATTGCAGTCAGGTTTTGCCTAAAATGTCCTTGACTTTGTCATTTTTGCTCAATGTCAGCCTTCACAAAATAATTTATTTTTGGATTTGATGTTGCCTAAATTGAAAGACCCTGTAGGGAGGGAATGGATTTCTAAGTTATTTTTAGGATATTTTAAAAGGAAGGCAGTAAAGAAAATGCAACCATTTGGTTTTCTCTAAGAGCAAGTTGGTGGTCTCGGTTTCAGACACTCCAGGGCAAATTGAAGTCAATGAAACCGCCAGAACATTTCCAAAGCATTTTTCTCATAACTGCATCAGAAACAAGACAAAATAATTAGTGCCAGAAGCAGCGTTTCGTGAGCCAAGCAGATATTCTGCTGTTCTCTTACAGAGGGGGACTCGTGGCTTTTGAGGTTTCGCTTTAGATATGATGACTGTTCACCAAGAAAGATCTGTTAACTCCTTTACATCTGAAATATAATATTGGGTCACTCTTGAATTTTAAAGCGACTATAACATATATAGCAAATTTCAAATTGAATAGTAGATTTGGTTTTTAAATTCTTAAAATTAATTTATTTTTGAGGTAGGAAAGATCATTGTTAAATGATGTATGGGTGGCTCCTAAGGTCATCTAACAATTTATGAATCTGTATTAGAGATAAACTGGTATAGTGAGAGCACATATGTGTCTGCTCAATTCAGTACTGTTCGTTTGCATCTAAATTAAAAGGTCAGATCTTGAATGACGTCCCTTAAAGGAACTTAAAAATGGTGCACAGGCTGTAAATGATATAATCATGTAAAGTTAAAGGGACACTGAACCCCAAAAAAATATTTTGTGATTCAGATAGAGTATGAAATTTTAAGCAACTTTCTAATTTACTCCTATTATCAAATTGTCTTCATTCTCTTGGTATCTTTATTTGAAATGCAAAAATGTAAGTTTAGATGCCGGCCCATTTTTGGTGAACAACTTGGCTTGTCCTTGCTGATTGGTGGATAAATTCATCCACCAATAAAAAAGTGCTATCCAGAGTTCTCAACCAAAAAAAAAGCTTAGATGCCTTCTTTTTCAAATAAAGATAGCAAGAGAACGAGAAAATGTGATAATAGGAGTAAATTAGAAAAATGCTTAAAATTGCATGCTCTATCTGAATCACAAAATAAAAAATTTGGGTTCAGTGTCCTTTTAAATCCAAGTGTCTCATATTTTGACACTCTCATTAACACAAAATAAACTTTGCTGTGTGTTTAGTAGAATGGTACCAAATGTGTGTGTGTGTGTGTGTGTGGGGGGGGGGGGGGGGGGGGGGGAAGCCATTTTCCTTTTGAAAAAAAATAATAATAATAATGCATAGCTAGGTTTAACAAAATGATCTGCCTGGTTCCTGATGCAATTTCTGGTACATTTTATCAAGCATACTTAAAGGGACACTGAACCCAATTTTTTTCTTTTGTGTTTCAGATAGAGCGTGCAATTTTAAGCAACTTTCTATTTTACCACTATTATTAAATTTTCTTCATTTGCTTGGTATGTTTTTTTGAAAAGCAAGAATGTAATTTAAATGCCGGCCCATTTTTGGTGAACAACCTGGGTTGTCCTTGCTGATTGGACAGCACCAATAAACAAGTGCTGTCCATGGTGCTGAACCAAAAATGTGCTGGCTCCTTAGCTTAGATGCCTTCTTTTTCAAATAAAGATAGCAAGAGAATGAAGAAAAAATGATAATAGGAGTAAATTAGAAAGTTGCTTAAAATTGCATGCTCTGAATCATGAAAGAAACAAATTGGGTTCAGTGTCCCTTTAAAAGCAATGCATTTTAAAGTGCAAGCTTTACCTGCTCTGCTATTAGAACCCTGATTAGGGTGACCATATTGCCGCTTTAAAAAGGGACGCATATGAAAAATACATATGTCAGGGTTCTTATATAAAAACCTTTCTTTAAACAGCCCTGCCATATGTATTTTTCATATGTGTCCCTTTTTAAAGCGGCAATATGGTCACCCTAACCCTGATAGAAATTAAAACAAAAAGCAGTTTGTGACCTTTTTTTTGTTTCTCTAGTAATGCTGTAAGAATATGCCTAGTAGGCTTTACCCCAGAAATTGTAGGCAAAAATTGTTCCTAACATTAAACCGTTATAATCTCCCTGTTAATCAAATGCAATCTGTGATTTTTGCATTATCCAGTCTTACATATTCATAAGAACTCTGATAATACAATGAAATGCTGGCTAATTGTGCAGTGTTTTGCGCATTTGTAAACAAGATGGGAGAATGGATATTTTAGCATAATCTCAGTGCATTGGATTTCCACTATGCAATGTTTATTATCTAAGTGAAACTTAAAGGGATACGATACCCAAACAAATTATTTTGGGATTCAGACAGAACATACAATTTTAAAAAATTTCTAATTTAAGTCTATTATCAAATTTGCTTCTTTCCCATGATATTCTGTGTTTAAGAGATACCTAGGTAGGCATCTGGAGTACTACCTGGCAGGAAATAGTGCTGACATCTAGTACCCTGCTTTTAAACAAAAGATACCAAGGGAACAAATAAAAATTGATAATAGGAGTAAATTAGAAAGTTGTTTAAAATTGCATGCTCTATCTTAATCATGAAAGAATAATTTTGGGTTTCATATCCCTTTTAATAAGTCATTTAACATACCCTAGATGTAGCGATTATTTTATATTAAAGGGACATTATACACTCATTTTTTTTCTTTGCATAAATGTTTTGCAGATGATCTATTTATATAGCCCAATAAGTTTTTTTTTTTAAATGTATAGTTTTGCTTATTTTTAAATAACATTGCTCTGATTTTCAGACTCCTAACCAAGCCCCAAAGTTTTAGGAGAATACTGTCAGTTACCTTCTCCAGCTTGCTCCTGTTTGTGTAAAGGGTCTTTTCATATGCAAAAGAAGGGGGAGGGGGGAGTGTCTTATTTCCCACTTGCAGTGGGCTTTCCAGCTGCCTTTTCAACAGAGCTAAACTGAGAGCTTCTAAGTAAGTTTTTAAACAGTTTTATACTGGTTTTTTATATCAGTATCTGTGCATCTTATTCTTTATAGTAGTGTCTATTACATGCAGTTATATGAAAATTGGTGTATACTGTCCCTTTAAGACCTACATATTAATTTCTTTAAAGGGCCACTGTAGTTGCAAAAATGTCATGCTGTATTTCGTTATAGCATGTATGAATGCGCTACTGCTCCCGAACAGAAACTGCTGCTGATTCAATCAACAGCACTAGTTACACAGCAGGGTCATTCAAATAGCACTGCTGATTTGGTCAGCAGCAGTGTTATCTACTTCTACTATGTGTTTAACCCCTTTGTAGGCCATTTTATTTTACTATTATGACCCTTTTATGGCCCCTTAATAAAGATTTTTGTTTTTGGATTTGACTGATTGATATTTATCATGGAGCGCTGCATACACCTGTGATATTTCCTCTTTTTTGTAGTTCGTTTGTTTCTATATTTTGGTCCCATTGCGATCAAGCACATTTATTCATTTTTATTTCATTATGTGTATACAAATACTATAATTGGTTAGTTACATAGACACACATTGCAGAGGTGGGTCAAAGTTAAGGCGAGGTCATATTCGAAATTTATTGAACCACATTTTACCTACCTTTTTCAAGTGTCTCATTAGTGGGCTTTTCTGACATTGGCATATATAGTTGTTTTAAAGGGACATGAAACCCCAAAAAGTTATTTTAGGATTCAGATAAAGCATACAATTAAAAAAAAAAAAAGTCAAATGTACTTCTAACTTGCTTTGTTCTCTTGGTATCCTTTGATACCTGGGATCTAACTGCTGATTGGTGGCTGTACATGTATACTTTTTATCATTTTCTTACCAATGTGGTCATCTATCTCGCAGTAATGCACTGCTGTTCTTTCTTTTCAATAAAGTGAATGAAGCAAAATTGATCATTAAAATAAGTTGGAAAGTTGTTTCAAAATTGTATGCTCTATCTTACTCATGAAAGAAAAATGTGGGGTTTAATTTCCCTTTAAAGGGACAGGATACACCAATTTTCATATAACTGCATGTAATAGACACTACTATAAAGAATAATATACACAGATACTGATCTAAAAATCCAGTATAAAATCTGTAGAAGCTCCAATTTAGCACTATTGATGAGGTTAGGCTGGAGCATCCACTGAAAAGAGCTGAAAAAGCAGGAAAAGCAGATACTCAGACCTCCTCTACATATAAAAAGACTCATTACACAAACAGGAGCAAGCCGGAGTCTGTAGACTTGGGTCTTCATCTGATCTGAAAAATCAGCACAATGTTATTAAAAAAATAACCCAAACTATACATTGTTACAAAAACACTCCCAGATGGGCTATATAAATGGATCATCTACAAAACATTTGTGCAAAGACAAATCTAGTGTATAATGTCCCTTTAAGTGCCCCAAATACAGGATATCTCACAGATGAAATGTGAACTGCAAGCAACTTTGAAAAACAATAATTATAACTGCAATAATTTGATAACACGATTGTTAAACAGGTTATATAAAATGTATGTGATGGTCAAATATTTGCATGTTTGTTTTTTTAGGGTTAAGTGAACTCATTGGATAGAATTAGAGGTGTCCCAGAAATGTCACAGACATGAACAAGGGTCTAGTTGTGGGTATTCTATAGGCGTGATCAGAAGTTTTCACCTAGACTATGTACATGTATCTTGTCTCAGGGTCAAGTCTTGCTGTTTCAAAGCTGCTAAGGTTGTCTTGTTTTTATTTTCTTTAAAGGGACATTAAACTATTATCAAATTTGTTTCATTCTCTTGGTATCATTTGTTGAAGGAGCAGCAATGCACTACTGGTTTCTAACTGAACACATATGTGAGCCAATAACAATCAGTATATATATATATATATATGCACCCACCAATCAACAACTAGAACCTAGGTTCTTTGCTGCTCCTGAGCTTACTGAGATAAAACTTTCAGCAAAGGATAACAATAGAAGGAAGAAAATTAAATAATAGAAGTAAATTGGAAAGTTGTTTAACATTGCATGCTTTGTCTGACACATGAATGTCTAATTATGACTTTACTGTTCCTTTAATTTCTCTTTAAATAACCAATACATACAGTAGCATTGCATAGTCCACAATTGCACAATAAAACGACAACGCAACAGCATTTTACTCTGAATTTCTAATGAGGAGTAGATTTTTGTCTAACAATTTTCACAATTTCCTTCCATTTCCCTGCCTCCAGTATCATGTGTCAGTCATCAGCCAATCACAGACTCATATATGCGTACACTGTGAACTTTAGCCCATGCTCACATGTGTGCTTATAGAAATAATGCACACAATTAAATAATAGAAGAACATTTTTAATTTTGATTTGAGTGAACCTTTAATTCATGTTCACTTATTTTGTAGCATTTTGCCTCGACAGGGATATTGAATAGTATTTTTTTTCTTTTCAGACAGACAGGTATACATAGATGCATAACTCTAAAATCACACGTACATATACATGAACCATTGCACACATGCACAAACACATACATACAGAGACACACACACGCACAAACACATACATACGCACAAACACACGCACAAACACATACACACACAAACACATACATACGCACAAACACATACATACACACAAACGCACAAACACATACATACGCACAAACACATACATACACACACACGCACAAACACATACATACGCACAAACACATGCACAAACACATACATACACACACACACAAACACATACATACGCACAAACACACGCACAAACACATACATACACACACGCACAAACACATACATACGCACAAACACATGCACAAACACATACATACACACACACACAAACACATACATACGCACAAACACACGCACAAACACATACATACACACACACACAAACACATACATATGCACAAACACATATATACACACAAACGCACAAACACATACATACGCACAAACACATACATACACATACATACACACAAACACATGCACAAACACATACATACACACACACACAAACACATACATACGCACAAACACACGCACAAACACATACATACACACACGCACAAACACATACATATGCACAAACACACACACAAACACATACATACGCACAAACACACGCACAAACACATACATACACAAACACATACATATGCACAAACACATACATACGCACAAACACATACATACACACAAATGCACAAACACATACATACGCACAAACACATACATACACACACAAGCACAAACACATACATCCACACATGCACAAACACATACATACACGCACAAAAACATACATACACACAAACATAGAGACACACACAAACACGCACAGACACATACATACACACACATACACAGAGACACACACGAACACATGCACAAACACATACACGCACAAATACACACATACACACGCACAAACACACACACATACACACACGCCCAAACACATTCACACACACACATACACAGACACACAAAAACACATGGACAAACACACACACACACGCACACACACATACACACACACAAACACATATAAACACACACATACACAGAGACACACACAAACACATGCACGCACACACGCACTAACACACACATACACACAGAGACACAAACGAACACATGCACAAACACGTACATACACACACACAAGTTACAATAGAACTGGCTTTGAAAAAAAAATTAAACTGCAAGTGTTCTAATAGATTTTGGGCTGTGGCCCAGAAAAAAATGTCTAATAAGTGATAACTGCTCCTCTCTAATGCCTACACATACACAACTGTATCTGTTAAACACACATCATTTACTCATGCAACCACAAGAATGCACCTATGTCTCTCTCCCTACATATTTACACAGACAACAATCTCTGCTTCCATGGAAAAGAGAAATCCATTTCTGTGCTGGTTTAAATGCTGATGAGATTTGGGTCTTGACAAGAATACACTTGGGGTTTTAGCCCCTATAAGCCCCATTAATAACATCCCAGCCTTGTGAGAATTGCACTCATTTATTATGGTGTCACCATTTTCAATAACATCTGTGACCTATATTACACATACACTGATTGAGCTGTTTCAAGTAAAAGTTATAACAACTCACATTTTCTGATACAAAAATAAATGAAAGAATATTTATTTCCTGATCTCTCTCTCTCTCCAAGGACATTTTCTATTGGACCAAGTTGTCGGTTAATATCCAAAATGACCTCAATCTCTGATTTTCTCTCTCAGTGGGATTGTGATTTGCAAGTGCTTTCACCAGGGTCCCCAGTGACTTAGCAGCAGGTGTGACACTGTATATCCCAGTACCACTCCCCTGGAACACCAGGTTCCTTCTATGAACCTGCTGAGTGATATTTCATCTGTGAGGTTGGACTGAATCCATCCTTTTGTGTCTCTGGACCATAAAGACCTGGATATAATAAGAGTTTGTCAGACAATCTGTATCCAGCGTCAGTGCTACTTGCTTACAGAGTCCTTTTTTTCCCCTGGCTGGGAGTCACTGCCCTGACTTGCTTTTGTAATAGCAATTACAGCATTTGGGAGAGAGTCTGCTCAAGACCATGAAGGAATTCTAGACTCTGTGGACTGCCCGTTTATAGTCCTTGTTAAGCCATTATGTCTGTTTTTTCTTTGAAAAGGAAATAAAGAAGTGTTTTTGCCCCCTGAGGAACGCGTAAGAATTGAGTTTCTACGCATGCATCATATTCCAGCCAGAATTTTTTGTGACTTGCATAGCGTCTGTGTTTTGTACCTGCTTAATGCATGAGAGTATTTGTATAGTTCAGTGCTTGCTACACTGATTCAAAGAGCTTACAATTATATTATTAAATAGACATTCTACAGACGCTGTAAAAGAGAAATGCCTATTGGAAAGAGGTTTAACACATAGTTAAATATACACACCAGGCACTACTACTTCCCAGTCTTTAGCAGGACATGGCTGGTGATTGGTTGATATGTGTGTATGCTGCTCTGATAGGTCCACAAGCTGTGTCCTGGTTTAAGAGTATGAATTTAAAGGGACAGTGTATCCAAAATATTTCTCCTATTTAATTTGATCTCAATGATGCATTTTACCTGCTGGAGTGTATTAAATTGTTTACAAATAGCTCCTTTTATATTGGTATTTGAAATAGCTGTGTTTCCCTGTGGTATCCCTACATATGCTGAAATCTTTCTATTCTTAAAGGGACATTGTACACTAGATTTTCTTTGAATAAATATTTTGCAGATGATCCATTTATATAGCCCATCTGGGAGTGTTTTGCTTATTTTTTTAATAACATTGTGCTGACTCCTAACCAAGCCCCAAACTATCAGATATAGACTGAAGACAACAGATTGCTGCTGCTTCTTTTTGTGTAATAGGTCTTTTCATATGCATGGAAGGTGGGGTGGAGAGTCTGCTCTGCATGTTTCCTTAGCTCCTATCAATGGTTGTCCCAGCCTAACCTTATTAACAGTGCTAAACTGTGAGCTTCTAAGTAAGTTTTTAAAAGGTTTTATACTGGATTATTAGATCATTATCTGTGCATCTTATTCTGTATAGTAGTGTCTATTACATGCAGATATATGACAATTGGGGTATACTGTCCCTTTAAAAGGACAGTAAAGTCAAAATTAAATTTTCATGATTCAGATAGAGCATACAGTTTTAAATAACTTTCTAATTTACTTCTGTAATCAAATTTGATTTGTTCTCTTGGTAACTTTAATTGAAGAGTAAAACTAGGTAGGCTCATAACAGCTCAGGAGTGTGCACGTGTCTTTAATACTCTATGGCAGAAGTGTTTTGCAAAATTATTCGTAGCTTTTTTTATACAATGTTGCAAAACACTGTTGTCACAGAGTACTAAAGACACGTGCACTCTCCTGAGCTCTTTTGAGCCTACCTTCTGTTAGCCAACAGATGATATTACACTCCCAGTGGAAGGTAGGAGAAATATGTAATAAAATGTTAATTTTCAACAGAGATCGTATAAAGAAGCATGTGTGTGGATACAGAAAGTGAATAAATAAGGAGATCTGATTTTCCTGCAAGCTCAACCTATTTTAATGGGTTGTGATTTAAAAGAACAATACCAGCTATTTCATAACAAAAATAAACAGAAATAAGCAATTTCTCATACTCTGCAGCTGGTATAACAAGTAATTGAAAACACATTAATGGAAAAATGACAGTACACTTTCTCTTTAAAGATCAGTTTCATATTTTGGGCTAGTTTCCAGTGTGTATTTGTATAGTTCAATGCTTAATACAGTGGATCAAATGCTTACAATTATATTGTTAAACTGAAATTCCACTGCAGTTGTACAACGCTCTAATATGTTAAAGCATTTTATAAAATAAATGCTCATTGGAAACAAACTGTTTAACCTCCGCCAAGAGGTTAAACACATAGTTTAATTTACATACTAGGAGCTCCCTCTTGCCAGTCCTTAGCAGGACATGGCTGGTGATTGGTGGATATATGCATATGCTGCCCTAAATGGCCCACCAGCTGTGTCCTGGTTGCAGAGTTTAAATATGTGTTTAATCATTTGGGTTTGGGTTAGAATTACTTAATAGTTTCTAATGAGCATTATTGCAGTAATAAAATGCACTAATGAATTTCAATATTTATTTAGAATGCCCCTTTAATGCACGAGGCCTTACAAGATAAATTGACCTGTACAGTCCTGGTTTATTATTTATCATTTTATTTAGACCTCATTTTCTTTTAACCAGCTGTTTACTGCTGATGAAGTACCAAAGCAATAAACAAATAAATACAATTATCTTTATGGCAGCTTAAGTTTTACATGATAGTTTTCATTGTTGGGTTTGCAGTCAGGACTGGCAATGGTTTCATTTAATTTTTGCATTTGAATATCACTTTTTTCTTTCATGACTCAGATAGCTCATACTATTTTAAATCATTTTCCAATTTACTTCTATTATCAAATGTGCTTCATTCTTTTGACATCATTTGTTGAAGAGCAGCAACGCACTACTGGGAACTAAAATAAACACAATGGTTTATCCAATGACAAGAGGTATATATGTTTATCCACCAATCAGCAGCTAACTCCCAGTAGTGGATTGCTGCTCCTAAGCCTACCTAGGTATGCTTTTCTAAAAAGGATACCAAGAAGAAAGCAAATTATATAATAGAAATACATTGGAAAGTTGTTTAAAATTGCATACTATATTTCAATCCATGAAAGAAAAATGTGGGGTGCTGTGTCCCTTTAATATGAGTATGCTTCCTAAAAAAATGATTACCCCCCCCCCCCCTGAAAACTGTATTTATGCTCCACTTAGAAATAGCGGTAAAGTCCTGTAGAAATAGAAAGAGAGGCACCACATAGAACAGTATCGTCTGCACAGGATACACAGAAAACCAAAAAAAACCCCAGGCAGATGGCTACTCACATAGGAGTAGGCACAAAGCGGTGCCAAACACAGCAGGCCGGGACCTCAAAAAGTCGCCCGACAGACTCACTTCCTGTTTCCGAGGCAGATCACGTGGTGGTGTTTCACCATTCAGTGGAGTAAGTTGCAAGAACGTCCTCGATACCTACACCAGTCAGCAGTCCACAAAGGCGGTTAAAGGTGTATGGAACAGGGGGGGCTCGCCTTCAGTGAACCAATAGCAATACCCACAACCAAAGGAAGGAATACATACTACTGCTCAAACTAAAAAACTCAGGTATTGGTGATCGTCCACTAACCTGGTTTCGATCATATGTATCGGAGCGATCACAATATGTCTCCATTTCTGACAGTGACTCCCTCCCTCTCTCAGTCACGTGTGGTGTTCCCCAAGGTTCCATTCTCGGCCCCCTAATATTCACATTATTTATAAATGATCTGCCAAATGTCTGCAAATCCTCAACTATACACATGTATGCAGATGACTCAGTAATCTATACAAGCAAATCCGATCTGCCGCAGCTAGATGTAAGGCTCCAAGACCAGTTCACAGAGGTAGAAAAGTGGATCTCAAAAAACAAACTCTTCCTAAACACTGACAAAACTGTTACAATTGATCGTTGGAACGGTACCTAAATTACACAAATTACAAAATTCCCATTTACGCATCAAAACAAAATCAAATTGCACACTGACCGCAGTCCACTCTTTCAAATACTTGGGTATGTTGTTAGACCCCAATCTATCTTTTGGCCTCTGCATAGAAAAACTTGCATCTAAACTCTATCAAAAACTAGGTGCCCTGTACAGAAACAAATCCTGCCTCAGCCCTACAGTAAAGGGAAAGATTGTACAGCAAATGCTGATGGCGATCATGGATTACGGGGACGTAGTATATGCACCTGCACCGCTAACTCACCTTAATAAACTTAATACATTGTATAACTCGTTCTGCCGCTTTGTGCTACAATGTAACTACAGGACCCACCATTGTGACATGCTAAAAGAACTAAACTGGCTATCGCTGGAATCCAGACGCACCCTCCATCTTTCCAGCCTTGTGTTTAAGAGCCTTTCTGGAAAGCTACCACCCTACATGAGCAGAATTCTCTCCCAGGCTGTTCCCACCTTCTATAACCTCTGATCCAGTACCAGCACATTATTTAGTTTGCCTCAATACAAAAAGAAAGCAGCTCGATCCTCCTTTTCCTACAGAGCACCACAATTATGGAACAACCTCCCGCACACTTTCCCCAAGCCTAAAATCCTTTAAGAGATCCCACTCTACATATCTCAAAACAAAATGCACCTGTCACAGATGATTATATATTTCCTACCTGTTCTATGTTAAAATTTTGCATATATTATGTATTAATATAGTTATAGTATTTTATTGTACCCTATTGTATCAATGCAATGTTTTGTGGACCCAGGACATACTTGAAAACGAGAGAAATCTCAATGTATCCTTCCCGCTAAAATATTTTATAAATAAATAATAATAAATAAATAATACTTTGCAGAGCAAGAATAATTAAAAGGTGTCAATTTTATTAAAAACACATAAACAGCAACGCGTTTCTCGGCCATATAATGCCATTTCATCAGGCTGTAACTAACTTAAAACTCCTTGCTCTACCTAAAGGGCCCTCCAGCCAATCAGTAGGCGGTAAATACTCACACCCCTCTATTAGAAAGTAATTTGAAAACGGGTACGATCACCCTTAATAGCTGATATAAAAGTCACGGAAGTGTACTTAAAAATAAAAAATAATAAATAATAATTAATAATTAATAATAAGGTTCTTAACAATATTGTGGCAATAAGGTCTATTTGTTTTTTCATTTTATTTATTTATTATTATTATTTTTTATTTTTTAGTACACTTTTGTGACTTTTATATCAGCTATTAAAGGTGATCATTGTTTATCCAATTGCTGTTTTAGATTTACTTTTACACTGTATGTTTATTAATGCCATAAGATTAACTAAGTAATTGTACCCGTTTTCAAATACAACAGGACTTTGCAGTGACTTACCTATTTGGGAGTGCTGCCGTCCCTTCTGGATTCTGACCTTATGTTTTTTGCTTTCATAACGTACAAGCGCACCTCCATAGGGTTCCTCAGCTCTATAACATTCACACTTAGAAATACCAGCACACGCAAATGTGCGCTGGTATTACAAGTTAGCCGAACATGAGTGTGCGTCCATAAGCTCCAATGGAAGCCTCGTTCTTACGCTGTGAGACACGGCATGAGAATCTAGCGCAGCAAAGGGGTTAAAGGGACAGTACACTGTAAAATTGTTTTTCCATTAATGTATTTTAAATAACTTGTTATACCAACTGCAGAGTATAAAATATTTGAGAAATTCCATTTTCATGCTTATTTGTGTATATAAAGTAGCTGATTTTGTGCTTTGAAACCACAGCCTATTACAATGGGTTGAACTTAAATGTGATATCAGATCTCATTATGTTCTAAGTTTGTGTAAACAGACTTGCTTCCTTATCTTTAATTTGACTGGAACACCAAAGCTCAATACATAGAGAGAACAACAGAAAATGATCATTTTATTACTTAACTATCCTGCATCCCACTGAGAGTGTAATCTCTTCTGCTGGCTGTGTATACTTAGGCTATTCAATAGCCTATACTCCAGTATTAATTTGTTCAGTATAGGTGGCGATACCACAGGCTAAATCAGCTATTTCAAATGCTGAAATAGGAGTAAAGGAGCTACTTGCAACCAAATTAATACACTCTAGCAGGTTAAAAGGATCATTGGGAATAATTTAAAGGGGAGACAATTTTTGGGTGAACTGTCCCTTTAAGTAGTGCAGCGATGGGCAGCAAATTGAAATATATATTTATATGATTATAGACCTATATAGTTATGCGTTAATATGTCTATATACACATATTAACAAATGTAATGTAAATGCAATGTAAAGGCAATGTTCAGTGCTGTTTTCTTCTAACACCCCACACCCACAACTTTAAACTCCTAAAAACTGCTTAATGCAGTTTTGTTTTGTTTTTTTAAAATAAAGATTCTACAATTGTTTTTATTTTAGGGGCAATTGGGGCACATTTAGAAAATTAACTAGAGATCTGGTCTATGGTTATTTTCGGAGCCCTAAGCTACCATGAGCTTGCAGTATCAGCAGCCACTTGTAAATGCTGGTTATTTATCGTGCCCCCATTTATTAGCACTCCACTTGTAATCTAACCCATGTGTATTTTATCATGTCACAAAATTCAGGAAATTCAGGAAATTAATATCTCGCTAAACAAACTCACTGGAATTTTACCACTTGAAAATTGTGAAATTAAAAAAAAATGTAACCTCCTCCTATCTCAGTGGGTCCTGCTCCATTATATTTAAAGAAGACCCATTTTTTTTAACTTCTGGAAGTGTAGAATTAGTTTCAGTCAGCTAGATTACAAGTTTTGCGTTGCGGCTTGTCACGCTGAAAATATGACATTTTCAGCGTTAAAACAGCACCGCAGCTATCACAAGTGTTGTCGGTATAGCTGTACTGCACACCTTTTAGCCTGTAAAGCAACGTCAGTCCCGCACACGTAAAAATTACGTTTTTTCATGGGATTCCCATAGTGCTGGTATTACGAGTTTTACGGTGAGGCTAAAAAGCAAGCGTTACATCCTAAAATGACAAGATCTGTACCGCTATCTAAAGTCAGTAATTATGCATTTAACGTTACAAAGCTGTAGCATAAAACTCAAAACTAAAGTGTTACAAAGTACACTAACACCCATAAACTACCTATTAACCCCTAAACCAAGGCCCTCCGCATCGCAAACACTACAATAAATGTATTAACCCCTAATTTGCCGCTCCCAATATCGCAGACACTAATTTTGTTATTAACCCCTATTCAGCCACTCCCCGACATCATCACCACTATACTAAAGTTATTAACCCCTAAACCACCGCCCTCCCGCATCGCAAACACTATTTAAATATTATTAACCCCAAATCTGCCGTCCGCCCACACCGCTGCTATAATAAACCTTTTAACCCCTAAACGCAAGCCCCCCACAATGAAATATACTAAAATAAACTATTAACCCCTAAACCGAAAGCCCCCACAACTAAATAAACTAATTTAAACTAGTAACCCCTAAACCTAACGACCCCCTAACTTTATATTAAAATTAGAATTTCCCTAGCTTAAATTAAACTAAAACTTACCTGTCAAATTAAAAAAACTAATTTTAAACTAACAATTAAACTATTATAATTATTAAACTAAAATTAAACTAACTACCAATTAAATAGAACTAAACTACCAATAAAAAAATCCTAACACTACTCGAATTAGCCAATAGAATGAGAGCTACTTAAATCCTATCGGCTGATTTGAATAGCCAATAGGATTTTAGCAGCCCTAATTCCTTTTGGTGATTCAAATTTTTCAGTCAATAGGAATACAAGGGACGCCATCTTGAATCGCGTCCCTTGCATTGAAGCTTCAGTTTATGGCAGCGACCGTAAGAATTGAAGCTCCACGTTGGATGTCTTCAGGATGGACCCGCTCCGCGCCGGCTTGATGAAGATCGAAGAGGCCGTCTGGATGAAGACTTCTTGCCACATGGATGAGGACTTCGCTGGCTGGATGGATCCTTCAAGCGGGACTTCAACAACTGTAAGTGAATCGTCTTGGGGTTAGTGTTAGGTTTTTTAAGGGTTTTTTGGGTGTTTTTTTTTTTTTAGTTTAGGGTCTGGGCAGTAAAAGAGCTAAATGCCCTTTTAAGAGCAATGCCTATACAAATGCCCTTTTCAGGGCAATGGGGAGCTTAGGTTATTTTAGATTTCGAGGGGTTGGTTGGTTGGGTGGTGGGTTTTACTGTTGGTGGTGGTTGTATTTTTTTTTACAGGTAAAAGATTTCTTTGGGGCAATGCCCCACAAAAGGCCCCTTTAAGGGCCATTGGTAGTTTATTGTAGGCTAGGTTTTTTTATTTTGGGTGGGCTTTTTTATTTTGATAGGGCTATTAGATTAGGTGTAATTCTTTTTTATTTTTGATAATTTGTTTGTTATTTTGTCTAATGTATATTTTAAGGGGGTGTTTTTTTTTAAAGTAAAAGAGCTGTTTATTTCAGGGCAATGCCTACAAAAGGCCCTTTTAAGGGCCCCCAAAAAGGCAATTTTAAGGGCCCTTGGTAGTTTGGGGGGGGTGTATACTGTTAGGGGGTGTTTGTATTCTTTTTAAAGTAAAAGAGCTGTTTATCTCAGGGCAATGCCCTACAAAAGGCCCTTTAAAGGGCCCTTGGTAGTTTGGGGGGTGGGGGTTTGTATAGTGTTAGGGGGTGTTTGTATTCTTTTTAAAGTAAAAGAGCTGTTTATCTCAGGGCAATGCCCTACAAAAGGCCCTTTTAATGCCCCCCAAAAGGCCCTTTTAAGGGCCCTTGGTAGTTTTTTTCTAGAGTAGGGTTTTTTATTTTGGGGCGTTTTTTTTTTAAGAGTATTAGAATAAGATTAATCTTATTTTTTTTGGATTTTTTTTGTAATAGTAGGTTTTTTATTTTTGTAATGTTAGGTTTTAGTCTAAGGCAGGTTAGGTTTTATTTCACAGGTAAGTTTGTATTTATTTTAACTAGGTAGTTAGTAAATAGTTAATAACTATTTACTAACTAGTCTACCTAGTTAAAATAAATACAAACTTACCTGTGAAATAAAAATAAAACCTAAGATAGCTCCAATATAACTATTAGTTATATTGTAGCTAGCTTAGGTTATATTTCACAGGTAAGTATTTAGTTTTAAATAGGTATTATTTAGTTAATAATTGTACCTTTAATTTAGCTATATTTTTATTATGTTAAAAGTTAGAGGGTGTTAGGGTTAAGTTAGGGTTAAGTTTATGTTAGGGTTAGGTTTAGGGGTTAATATAGTTTAATTTAGCTTGTTGCGATGTGGGGGGCTGGAGGTTTAGGGGTTAATAAATGTAGTATAGTGGCAGCGATATCGGGAGCAGCAGATTAGGGGTTAATATTTTTATTTAGGTAGCGGCGATTTCGGGAGCGGCAAATTAGGGGTTAATAACTGTAGGCAGGCGTCTGCAATGTCAGGGGCAGCAGATTAGGGGTTTATGTTAGGGTGTTAGGTTTAAACAGTATTTTTATTTCCCCATAGACATCAATAGGACTGCGTTACAGAACTTTTGTTTCCGCGATCGCAGGTGTTTTTTTTGACGGCTCTCCCCATTGATGTCTATGGGGAAATCGTTCACGAGCACGTCTCAGCAGCGCTCTGATTGTGTGCGGTATGGAGCTCAACGCAAAAATATCGCTTGCAAAAGGCGTATGTTTGAGAACTTGTAATAGCAGTGCTATAGGAAATTAAATACCGTAACTTTTTTGTAACTCGTAATCTAGCTGAATGTGAATAAAACCAGCTTCACAAAAATAACTTAAAACATTACTAAACAAATAAAAAAATATTCTGCATAAAAGAAAACTTAAAAACAATTCTTGAAAAATATAAACAAGTAAAAAGCAAGGTTTGAAATATCAAGACACCAATGGAAGACAAGAAGAAAATATCATGTGAGAAATTTGGACTTCACCTAAGAACTCCTATTTATTATTATTATTATTATTATTATTATTATTATTATAATACAGGAATGGAAAGAAATATCACTATATCTTACAAGTCAGATGAGAAAAGTTACTAGTCCAGAGGAAAAAAAAAGATTAGTTCACTCAATATTTAATATAGGGAAAAGAAGCCAAATTCTCATCCAGGGCTAATGGACTAGTGGAAATTCCCAGCCCTGGAAATAAATATTGGCCTTATTCCAGTCCATAAATGTTTGCTAGGTGAAAATATTTTAATGTGTCTAAGGTAAAGTTTAGATTTATTTCCTAAATCATTCCAAACCAATTTAATATCCCCTGTTTAAATTAGTTAAGCTGTCCAATTTACGTTAGTATAAAGATAAAAAATACAATTTATTGAAAAATCATTAAAAAAAGGGACAAGCCCCAGACTGGGGTATAGACACACAGAACAAGTCTTACGCGTTTCGCGCCCCCTCGTGGCGCTTAATCATAGACTGATTAGGACCAGACTGGGAGACCCATTTATACACAAGGCAGAAATTGGTTAACCCCTGCTGAGCCAGGATCCAAAGTTAAAAAACACATACATACATAGTGAAAATTAAAAAGCAAATAAATTGCAAAAAAATAATAACAGAAGAGTGGTGACCCAATACTAATACAGAATAAGAACATAGTGGTAGAAAAAATGGTAAATACATATATAGTAATATGTGAATAACCATTGATATATTCTATTGAATTTGCTAGGTTATATTATAACAATTAACGATTTTTTCCTTATCATCCATCACCCATAATGGCAATGCTACCACCCTTATCCGAGTTTTTTATGACAATGTCATGATTGTCTTGTAAGGACTTTATTGCTAAATATTCCTTATATTTCAGGTTAAAGGGTTGAGCATTGCCAATGGTATCTGCCTCTACGGCTAAAATGTCATCTTGGACAGCTCTTTGAAAGGCATTTAGCATAGCACCTCGGTGTTGTATAGGATACAAATCTGATTTCGTTTTTTGAGGTTTTAGTATTTTTTTAGGGGTGACATTTAGAGTATAGCCACTATACAATTCATTTAATGTTGTTAAAGTACAATCATCTACAAAAGGTAAATGTGGAGTAGTGGAGAGGTCTTGGGGTTCAACACTTTCTGTGTGTTCCAGTTCGTCATCGTTTTCTTTAGTTAAAGTGAAAAACCTTTTCAATGCTAATTTTGTGACAAACTTGTTAACATCCAGTAAAGTGTTGAAGCTAGAGAATTTGTTCATAGGAGCAAACCCCAAACCTTTAGACAATACAGATTTTTCATAATCTGTTAAGATATATTTTGACAAATTGACAATACTGAAACCCTCTGATTGAGTACAGTTTCCATTAATAATTAGTGCCCCTTTTTCTTCTTTTGTTTTAGAGATACCAAAAATGATGTAAAGGATTCAGCAATAGCAAGCCATTTCAATGGCACACACTTCACAGAGAAAGCTGACATATCCGCTCAGGTTATAGATCTTGCTAAGGTTCCCACGAGGGGAGGGAACAGAGGTATAATATTGGATAAAAAAAGAGTTGTTCTGGATTCTAAAATTAAAGACTAGAATGCCATTGGGCATGAATAGGGAATGTGACATCACATTACTTTATAGACAATTAAGTTATTCTGTTCTTAACATATTGTCAAAAATGTTAAAAACACACATATGCCTTTTACCTTATGTGATTTAAATAATTATAGCTATTAGTCAAAATTCCTGATATTAGATTCTATGTACATCCTTACTTGTTATAATATAACCTAGCAAATTCAATAGAATATATGAATGGTTATTCACATATTTCCATATATGTATTTACCATTTTTTCTACTACTATGTTCTTATTCTGTATTAGTATTGGGTCACCACTCTTTTGTTATTTTTTTTGCAATTTATTTGCTTTTTAATTTTCACTATGTATGTGTTTTTTAACTTTGGGCCCTGGCTCAGCAGGGGTTAACCAATTTGTGCCTTGTGTATAAATGGGTCTCCAAGGCTGGTCCTAATCAGTCTATGATAAAGCGCCACCAGGGGGCGCAAAACGCGTAAGACTTGTTCTGTGTGTCTATACCCCAGTCTGGGACTTGTGCATTTTTTAATGATTTTTCAATAAATTGTATTTTTTATCTTTATACCAACTGAGTAGTGCCTGCTCCTTCGTGTGCCCTTTCTTGGATGATTGTGGCCTGATCCGCCGCTGCTACTGCACTCCAGGTCCTCTAGGACAGTGATTTTTAACCTTTTTTTTTGCTGTGGCACACTTTTTTACATTAAAAAATCCTGTGGCACACCACCATCTCAAAATGTAAAAAAAAATCACACATTGTAGCCTAATACAGCATATATATATACATACACACCAACACACACATACTGTATGTATTGTGTTGTTATGCCATGCCTCCTACAAACTACCCCAGCACTGGGAGTAAAAAACAAGCAAAGTTTAAAAAATATGTCACACTGTTGTCAGTCTGCCGTGGCACACCTGAGGATCTCTCATGGCACACTAGTGTGCCACGGCACACTGGTTGAAAAACACTGCTCTAGGAAGCAGGTTATATACATTTGTTATGTTGCACAGACCAGCAGTCTGACCGTGTTCCAGATACCCTTTTGCTCATGTCCAATTTACGTTCTGGTTTCACTTGGTAGCTTGAAGGGCATAACACTCATCTTTAAAAAGAGGATAACACCTCCATTTGTATGAGACTTATTTTGTGAGTGTAGTACATGGTGTCTTTAGGGAGAGTTCCTCTCTACTAAATCATTGTCTTATGTCCCTTGTTGCTCTGAAATAGTCTTATGTCCCTTCTTGCTCCTGACCCTAGGTTCCAACTGGGACAGGAGATAACCATTACCATGGTGATAACCTGACCATTAGATATGGTATGCCCCTTATTTAAAGAAGATATTTTCTTTTTTAAGTAATGGATCTGCAATAACTCTCCGCTTATTAGAAAATCTCCTTGGTGTCCAATGAAGCACATGGTCAACATGGTTTTCTGTACTCACCAGCATCCTGGGGGGGGGGGGAAATCACCCCTCAGATGAAAGAGGGGCTTATCCCATTTCAAATGAGGAATTAATTGTCCATCTTGCTTAAAGGGACATTGTACACTAAATTTTTTTGCATAAATGTTTTGTAGATGATCCATTTATACAGCCCATCTGGGAGTGTTTTTTGTGATAATATATAGTTTTGCTTATTTTTAATAACATTGTGCTGATTTTCAGACTCCTAACCAAGCCCCAAAGTATCAGATGTAGACCCAAGTTGCTTTCTCCGGTTTGTGTAAAGGGTCTTTTCATATGCAGGGAAGGGAGGAGGGTGGGAGTGTCTGCTCTTCCTGATTTCCTAGCCCCTTTCATTGGATGTCCCAGCCTAAACTCAACAACAGTTCTAAACTGTGAGCTTCTAAGTAAGTTTTTAAATGGTTTATATTTGATTTTAGATCATTATCTGTGCATATTCTTCTTTATAGTAGGGTCTATTACATTGGTGTACACTGTCCCTTTAACCTGGAGTTAACATCTCACCCGGAAACCCATTAATTGATTGACCTGAAATTACTCAGCCTGCGAGGATATTTGTTAAGTGATTGATAAGAACAATTCTCATAGCTACCAGTAAGTAGAATGCATGTGGAGGATTGTTGTAAGATGTGATAGACAATTACCTAAAGGTGTAGATGGAAATGTTGCTTTTGCTGTCCATGCTTGGCATGGTGGAGGAATGAGTGTGGTGACAATGAAGGTTCCCCTAGTCTGAACAGTACCAGGGCTGCTACCATAATTTCACCTTCATAATTTCAGTTTAACAGTCATAAAAGTCAAAATATTATATGCTCTAATTTGTTAGAGCATGTGATTTTAATACTATTGACCCTGTACTAGTACTACATTGCATTTAACTCACACAAAGGGGTTTAGCACACAGAAGCTTTTTACCCAATCAGCAGCGCATACATGTTTTACAAAATGTTTAAACTTGGCTGATATGTAATTCTATAGCAAGACAACAGAAATATTTTGTGATAACAAGGTGTGTAATGCCTCTTTAAACACAGAAGCTAGAACTGTCTGCAGTAAAGAGTCAAGCTGGGTATGCTGCCAATATGGTACTTCATGATCCATGTTTATTGCTGATATGTTTATCTTACATGTTCTTGTTATGTTTTTAAAGACATATATATATGGACATGTGAAATGAACAAATGGTTTGATTCACTAAATAAAACATAAAATTATGGTAAAATCTAGTACTAAGTTAACAGTTTAAATGTGATATCCATTAAAATGTTTATTAAAATTGTGAGGATTGGAAAACAAAACAGCATTGTCTTGCCCATAATCCTCATATTTATGACATCATCATAACATAGACCCAAGCAACCTTAATACAGCATTACCATGCTCACTGAAGGAGAAAATAAATGTATATAAATGCCTGCTTAGTTCATAAAGGTCCCAAAATGAACAATGTTTTGCCTTATAGTCCAAGAACATTCCAATTATTTGGCAGGAACATTGGTGGGCTAATCAGGGTCCCTTAGAAGTAAATAAAACTTTATAACTTGTTATGGCTCAGCAATCACCAGTACTGGTTGTTCCTGCCTGGATCTGATGTCCCCTTTCTGTACTGGCGTATCCCATTCTAAACTCCAGCATTCTGTGGTCTCTCCTTTCTAGAAGTCTTGTATGATAAAAAGTTCCTGCTACTGATGTCCTGACAATGCTGAAATGATTCTAATGATGCTTCCTGTATCATTTCCTCTGTTTCTTTACACAATGACCTGACCTGCCTTCCTCATCTTTTTTCACTGGACTCCATCTTTTTGGGGGGTTTTGCTGGAGATTATATTGTTCCCTTTTGTCTCGGATTTCTTAGATTGGTTTTCTGGATCTAAAAAACAATGGTCAGTAGAGGTGGAAGGTCTGAGAGAGGAACTTAGGCTTAGGGTCTCTCGTGATATTCCTGATGTGTCCTTAACATAGAAACCTCTCTTTTACAATCGACTCTGTCAAAATATTAGACACACCTCTGTATACCATTTCTGACAAACACTCATCTTCATTATGTTTATTCTCTGTAGATATGTTCTTTAGGCGCTGTTCTTAAGGATGTTCATCTGTTCTTGAATGTCTTCAAACAGGACATTGACTTGCTCACTTACAGCAACTGCTTTTGCATGCAGTTCTCTCCATTGTTTTGGTGATCTCTGGTGAATGCTCCCAAACTGCTGTCTCTTTGAGGACAACTTTTGTAGAATATGTTTTAGTTTGATCTTCTCAGGGGTGACATTCAGTAGTTCCACCTTGTGCTCTGTATGCTCTCCAGCCAGAAGGCAGGTCATACAGATACACACAGCATCCTTATAGAAGTAAAACTTGAGATGCTGGTTATGGATGGAACACTTTGCATGACCCCTGGAAGAGGTAGGATTTAGCAGACAGGATTTCACAGCAGGTACCAATACAGTAGCTGCAGACGATTCTGGCCTCCTCCTGCTCTGGTGTTCCAATGTTGACTTGGACCTAAGCCTACATACTCTGCCTTTATAAAAGGGAGACTGACAATCTTCCATTGGTTAAAGCACCCCACCAAAACTCAGGTGTATTCATGACAGTGTATTGAAGTTGTATATAAAACCAGGGAGTCTCAGGTCCCTACTTAACAAAGGTCTGTTGGACCTGATCCGACAGTGAGGATCAGGTCCGACAGACCTCGCTGAATGTGAAGAGCAATACACTCTCCGTATTCAGCATTGCACCAGCAGCTCTTGTGAGCTGCTGGCGCAACGCCGCCCCCTGCAGATTCACGACCAATCGGCTGCCAGCAGGGAGGTATCAATCAACCCGATCGTACTCAATCGGGTTGAATTGCAGCGATGTCTGTCCGCCTGCTCAGAGCAGGCGGACAGGTTATGGAGCAGCGTTTTTTAGACTGATGCTTTATAACTGGTGTTTCTGGCGAGCCTGCAGGCTCGCCAGAAACACGGGCCCTCAAGCTCCATCCGGAGCTTGATAAATGGGCCCCTCATTTTATTATAAAGAGAGAAGTAGGAATGATTCAGCCCAAAAAGGCAAAATATGTAGCCTTAGGACCAGACAACAATGTATATACACACACATACAAACACATCTCTGTCTTTCTCTAACATTTTCTTCATTGATGATAAGTTCTCAGATACCTTCAACCTAAAATCTTCTCAGTATCATCTGCTTCAGTGAACACTGAATGACCAAAATTGAAATGTTTTAAATGATGTTCCTGATCTAAAAGATAAATATTATAACTAGATATAGACATGTTTAGTAAATTCCAAAAAATTTTTTCTCAATTAATCAGCTTGAAACTCTTGATGTAACCCATCCAAAAAATGTTAAGATCTGTACGGCTCATGTAAAGCAAAAGGCCCAAATGTAAAAAAATAAATAAAAAAATGTCATCATTTAACACTGTAACTTCCGATGCAACTGGTGATTCTTGAATGTCTTTTCTTTATGTGTTGTTCAATTTTCTGTCTTCAAGGAGGGAAGAAAAAGACGTCACATGTCTATGTAGAGAATCACATTGGTCATTTTTATCCCAGCAGCATAAGTGCTATAGAAACCCTGATGCTTAGCTACGAGTAACACATTGACATCTTGTATATACTGTACTTTTTGTTTCTGAGCGACAACTAAATAAAGCTTTATTTTTCAACAATGGTTTCCGGATCCACCACTGTGAGACACCAAGATAGAAACCTTGTATTATTACATGTATGGTGTTTTTTTCTGAGTTTCAGTGACTGGAACATTTCACAGAAAAGGATCACTGCAGACTCAAAGCACACATCAGTGAAGATCGCTCCATAATTGAGATGCTTTATGTAGAACCTAGCACGTCTGTAAATAAACTGAATCCAGCATAGTGCGTGACACACAGCAAGGTGGACGTAACTGTATGCGGAAACCGAACACTGAATAACAGCATTATTAGAAAATTAATCTGTTGCTATCATACCCTATTCATATTGAAATTACACTTACAATATCCACTTATATATATATATATATATATATATATATATATATATATATATACTGTATATGTGTGTGTGTGTGTTTATATATGTGTACATATGTATTTATGTTTATATATGTATTTACAGACATATAAACACATAAATACATATATACACACATATAGACATATATATATATATATATGTGCATTGGAACCCTTTGCAATTAAGTAGCTGAAATATGGCATGCAATATTCATTTATAATAAAGATTTAAACTATATATTTACTGTAAATATTTCACATTCCAATGAATATGTGCTATATATGTCTAAATAGATAATGTGTATATATATATATATATATATATATATATATAGGTATTGATATATATTGTACCAAAATACCATCATATATATATAGAAATATGTATTTATGAATAAATAGAGCATACTCTTCTATGTGCAGAACATTGGAATTTGAAATTTTTACATTTTCCTGTCAGGTAAGTGCAAATGAGAATAGGGTTGGGTGCGAGTTGGGTGTTTTTTTTTCTCCATTTACTACTATGGGGGAATAGGTTATTTAGTTCGGCTTTTTACGCTCGGGTTAGAGCGAGAGTGAAAACAGTTTACTTTAAACTCAAAATACAAGTGCAACCCAACACACGCAAGAAGCTTACTCTAGAACAGTAAATGCTCGAGGGGGAGCGTTAAATAGTGCTCCGCTTGTAATCTGGCCCTTAGTTGTAACGCAACCCCATTGATGTCTATGGGGAAAAAAAAATTGTGTTTAAACCTAACACCCTAACATAAACTCCAAGTCTAAACACCCCTAATCCGCCACCCCCGACATCACGACACCTAAATAAAGTTATTAATCCCTAATCTGCCGCTCCCGACATCGCCGCCACTAATAAAAGTTATTAACCCCTATTCCACGTCTCTCCGACAACGCCATCACTATAATAAATTTATTAACCCCTAAACCTCTGGCCTCCCACATCACCACCACTAAATAAAACTATTAACCCCTAAACTGCCAGCCCCCCACATCGCAAAAAACTTAATTATACTATTAAACCCTAAACCTAACAACCCCCTAACTTTATATTAAAATTGCAATATCCCTATCTTAAAATAAATAAAAACTTACCTCTGAAATAAAAAAAAAACTAAGTTTAAACTATAAATTAACCTAACATAACTATTATACTAAAATTAAAATAACTACCAATTAAAAATACTAAATTACACATTAAAAAAACCTAACACTACTAAAAAAACTTGTCTAAAATTACAAAAAAAAATAAATACAAAATTACGAAAAATAACAAACTTAATAAGTTTTAAATACTGGCGCTTTGGAAATCCCACATAAAAAAGTAATTTTTTTGAGTGCGGTATTGACGTTGCATTACAGGCTAAAATGCTTGCGGCATAGCTATACCGACAAGATTCGTAATGGCTGCGTTACTGTTTTTACGCTGAAATTGACATTTTTTCCAGCGTTAAAATTGTAAAGCAAAACTTGTAATCTAGGTGTTTGTTAGTAAACAAACTATTGATGTGACACAAACACACAGATAATGGTTGTGACAATGGCTTCTATTTAACAAAGTCTGGTGGACCTGATCCGACAGTGCGGATCAGGTCCGCCAGACCTCGCTGAATACGGAGAGCAATACGCTCGCTGTATTCAGCATTGCATCAGCAGCTCACAAGAGCTGCTGGTGCAACACCGCCCCCTGCAGACTCGCAGCCAATGGGCCACCAGCAGGCGGGTGTCAATCAACCCGATCGTACTCGATCGGGTTGAATTCCGGCGATTCCTGTCCGTCTTTGTGACCGCTGCTCCATAACTGCTGTTTCTGGTGAGCCTGCAGGCTCGCCAGAAACACGGGGCATCAAGCTCCATTCCGAGCTTGATAGATAGGCCCCAATGAGCATAAAAACACTGCCTTTTAAGAAAAATCTCATGTCTCTTGTCAGTTTCTGTTAGTGTAGATCATGCTGTCCCCTTAACATTATTTTCTCCTCTTCTTCTCATTATGCCCTTATTTCTGAGATTTTTACCATTTTCTCTGTTTATATCCTTATTCCACTATTTGTATCAGTATTGCATTATGGTGCCTTCCCAATCTTTTGTCCTTTTGATATTACTATCATCCATCCATCTATCTATCTATCTATCTATCTATCTATCTATCTATCTATCTTTCTATCTATCTATCTATCTATCTATCTATCTATCTATCTATCTTCTATCTATCATCTACCTATCCATCTATCTATCTACCTATCTTCTATCTATCTATCTATGTATCTATATATCTATCTTTTATCTATCTATCTATCGATCTATCTATCTATCTATCTATCCATCTATCTACATACCTATCTACCTACCTACTATCTATCTATCTATCTATCTATCAATCTATCTATCTATCTATCATCTATCTATCTATCTATCTATCTATCTATCCACCTATCTATCCACCTATCTATCTATCTATCTATCTATCTACCTGTCTGTCCATCCCTCTGTCCACATGTCCGTCTATCTATTTATCTATATATCTGTGTGTCTTTCTATCTATTTATACATCTAAATTTCCATATTCAGGGAGAAAATATCTGGAGATTTCTAACTCCCCTAGCCAAACTTTTTAAATTAGTGTAAGAGTAAAGTAAGCCCCTTGGTATTTGCAGTGAGCCCTAGTGGTACCTTTGAACCATGCTGGACAATAGTTTAAACCACAATGAAAATTGTAAGAATGTATAAAAAAAACAACTCTATAAAAACGTAAAGATAGTCTTTAAATATAGACATTTTAATCATATTAAAAATGCAATTATTTCTCATTCATAAGTCCAGGATAAATGATTTATCTTGATTGCTATGTACATATGACATAAATTAGGGTGGGCAGAAACAATAAAATAAATGTAAAAACAAAGAGAAAAACAAAGTTTGGCTTCCTAAGATTTCTTTCTACTTCACCCTTTATAGCAATGCAAGAGTTAAACAGTCAATGCCCAGACAAGGATCACCAACTGATTAAAGACAGAATCCACTTAAAAATCCAATTGCTGATCTTTCATCTTTCCCTCTGACTCAAGAGACTCACAATTGGTAATTAATTTTGACTTACAGAAGCTGTATTAAATTGGATTGAATCTGGTGAAAATAGGATTAGGCATGGAGTTTAGCCAGGAGAGAACAGAATGAAATCTTCCCAAGAGTAAGCAGTAGGAGCTGTTGAGATGTGATGGGAGTGAAGGCGGTTTTAGGGCATTTCTCTGTAATGCTGTAATAGCAGAAATCCCAACCTTTGGTATTAAACCAAAGCAGTAAAACCAGGATTTAGGGTCTGATATTGGAATCCAAGAATGGTCCTTAGAATGTTGTCTGAATGGCTGCAAATCAAGTAAGTCTGATCCCCGCCCTATGACAGGAAAAATGACTTCATTACTCCAGTACCAATAAGTCTGTAAACCAAGTCCCAATGAGGAAGTCACATGGGCATTGTCACCCCCAGTCCTGCCCTAGCACTTAATTATGACAAATATATTAAAAAAATGTTTATTAAAAAGTTAAAGGGATAGTAGACAACATGTAATTACAACTCATTTCTATTGTCTTGCAATAGAATAACATATCAGCAGAATTATTTTTTTGAAACAAATTAACATTGTGTTTGTTGCAATTACTTTTCAATAGCCAAACTCCAACTACTCTTTGCATCATTTGAAGGAGTCAGTTTGGGTTTGAGTCTGAAGACAACATGGCTAGTCATGGTCAGAACTTAGTATAACTTGCATGGTTTTGCTGTTCTTATCTGTTAAAACCGGTAAGGGAAATATATGTAGCAGGGTTAGCCTGGATACGTGAGCAGTGTGTAATTGTAATCTGCCTCCCCCAACATCGCCGCCACCTACATTACAGTAATTAACCCCTAATCTGCCGCCCCCAACATCGCCACCACCTATATTACAGTTATTAACCCCTAATATGCTGTCCTTAACATCGCCACCACCTACATTACAGTTATTAACCCCTAATCTGCCGCCCCCAACATCGCCGCCACCTACATTATAGTTATTAACCCCTAATCTGCCGCCCCCAACATCGCCACCACCTATATTACAGTTATTAACCCCTAATATGCTGTCCTTAACATCGCCACCACCTACATTACAGTTATTAACCCCTAATCTGCCGCCCCCAACATCGCCGCCACCTACATTATAGTTATTAACCCCTAATATGCAGCCCCTAACATCGCCGCCACCTACATTACAGTTATTAACCCCTAATCTGCCGCCCCAACATCGCCGCCACCTACATTACAGTTATTAACCCCTTAATTGCTGCCCCTTACATTGCCGCCACCTACCTACACTTATTAGCCCCTAATCTGCAGCCCCCAATGTCCCCGCCACTATACTAAAGTTATTAACCCCTAAACCTCTGGCCTCCAACATCACTAACACTACATAAATATATTAACTCCTAAATCTAACCCTAACCCTAACGTAACCCTAACCCTAACACCCCCTAACTTAAATATAATTAAAATAAATCTAAATAAAACGTACAATTATTACCTAAATAATTCCTATTTAAAACTAAATACTTACCTGTGAAATATAACCTAAGCTAGCTACAATATAACTAGTTATATTGTAGCTATCTTAGGTTTTATTTTTATTTCAAAGGTAAGTTTGCATTTATTTTAACTATGTAGACTAGTTAGTAAATAGTTATTAACTATTTACTAACTACCTAGTTAAAATAAATACATGCGGGGCATTTCCCCATAGAAATCAGCTCTTTTAGCTGTAAAAAAAAATACAAACAACCCCCGAACAGTAAAACCCACCACCCACACAACCAAACATGAACCTGTTGATCTTTTTCCTGACCTGAAAAACTTCTTTATGGCACCCCATGTGCCTCCACCTCAGTCTAGGGATCACTTTCGACCACCTGATTTGCACACCAGGAAACCATAGCTTAAACTTTTGCAGGTCAGACTGCAGTTCTCGGATTAGATCCAAAGTGGGGAGAGTCCCCACGTCATTGCTACCTGCATGTATAATAAGGATGTGTGATTTTTCCCACCTCCTAGCAGCATCCTGCAGCAATGCAGGCAGATCTGCCCAGCATGAGCCCCTACGTCCCAAATAGGGATGGGCAAATGTTTCTAAAAATTCGAAATTTAAAACAAATTTTTATACATTCGTTCTTTCGAATCGAATTTCGAATGTTTATATAACATTCTATTTTTTAATTTTCGTTTTAGAATTTTTCAAAAATTCCAAAATATTCGTTAGAATAATAGAATGTTTAGCTATGTATTCATTCAATTTCGAAATGTAATATTCAAATTCGAATGTGACATTCAAATTCGAAATAGTATTTCTAGTCTACAACTGTGTTTAATAAATGTAATATTCAAATTTGAATGCTACATTCGAATGTCACATTCGAATATGAAATAGTATTTCTAGTCTAATACTGTGTTTTTTTTTTTTTTTTTTTGTTTTTTTTTAAATAAGATTTTTATTGAGGTTCAGTTCAAGGTTTACAAATAATAGACGTCATTACATATGAAACAATAATACTGTGTTTTAAATGTAATATTCAAATTCAAATGTGACATTCAAATTCGAATGTCACATTCGAATTCGAAATAGTATTTCTAGTCTAATACTGTGTTTTTTAAATGTAATATTCGAATTCGAATGTGACATTCGAATTTGAATGTGCCATTTGAATTCGAAATAGTATTTCTAGTTTACAACTGTGTTTAATAAATGTGATATTCGATTTGAATGTGATATTCGATTTGAATGTGACATTCAAATTCAAAATAGTATTTCTAGTCTAATATTCTGTGTTTTATAAATGTAATATTCAAATTCGAATGTGATATTCGATTCGAATGTGACATTCAAATTCGAACTAGTGTTTCTAGTCTACAATTGTGTTTTATAAATGTAATATTCGAATTCAAAAGTGACATTCGAAAATAGAATTTTTAAGAATATTCGTTCTTATCAACATTCTATTATGTAAATCGAATTTCTACAATAACATTCCTTCTAACATTCGAATTTGAATATAAACACATTTGCCCATCCCTAGTCCCAACCATCTTAATATGACTGTAGCCGAGGAGAATCCCAGTTGTCGTCCTCCAGGCACGGCCAGTAAACAAATGGAAGCCCAGTGCACGTACAAATGGCCCACGACCTGGTCGTGTTCCTGAAAAAGAAAGAGCGGTTAGTGTCTGGCCATAATGGTCCTGACATCAAAACAAAACAGAACAATACAACACTCCCACAACGTTATAAACCATCACAAACCATCAAAAAAATACCAAGTTACTGCCTGGTATGCCTAGTATTGGAGCTGCAGCAGCCTGGTTCGAATATGATCCGAAGACCAACCAAGTTCTCGCTCCACTATGTCCCCTTCCTTCTCCACCCCCTCCCGTTCAGGAGAGGAAAAAAACATAACCGGACTCCCGTCTCCCTCACCCCCAGAAGGGGAAGAGGGAAGGGAGAGACCAGAGACATAGCCCAGACCCACCGTAAGAGCCACCAAGGGGGAAGATGCGATCCAGTCCATGTCCTCAATGTCCATCTCTTCCAACTCTGCAAGTTCAGCTTCTTCATCTCTGAACCTTTGAGGAGGAACATAAACTCTCTTAGCTCGATACATGGTGAAAAGCTTCCAGGAATCCACAGCAGCAAAGAGGAAGTGGATTCCCAGCACAGCACATATATAGCATGAGTAAATCCCACCCCTATACAATGCAACATTGTAACACAACATACATACTCAGCACTCACTCAACCAGGCCTTATCCCTTAGTTTCTTTCCAGGCTAGTTGCCCTGCACTTTTTCTTGGGATTTCTTTCTTTTGGGATTCAGACAGAGGATACCATTTAAAAAAAAGTTTCCTTTATACTTCCATTATCAAATTTGCTTAGTTCCCAAGATATTCTGTGTTGAAGAGATACCTAGGTAGGCATCTGGAGCACTACATGGCAGGAAATAGTGCTGCCCTGTAGTGCTCTTGCAAATGCAACATTCTTGCAAAACTGCTGCCATATAGTGCTCAAAAAATGGGCTGGCTTCTAAGCATAAGTCCCTGCTTTTCAACAAAAGATATCAAGAGAATGAATACAAATTGATAATAGAAGTAAATTAGAAAGTCGTTTAAAATTGCATTCTCTATCTGAATCATGAAAGAAAAAAAAATATATCCCTTTAAATGCATCAGTCCAGCAACATGTAGGTCTACAGAAATATGCCTAGTCACACCACCAATGTGTTTAGTACTGATTCAAGTAACAATTAGCAGCAAGAATAGGTCACATGATATTTATGCAATAGACTTTTATTGCAGTGTGTTGCAGTTCATGAAATTTATTAAAGGGACATTCTAGGCCAAAATAAACTTTCATGATTCAGATAGGGCATGTAATTTTAAACAATTTTCCAATTTACTTTTGTCACCAATTTTGCTTTGTTCTCTTGGTATTCTTAGTTGAAAGCTTAACCTAGAAGGTTCATATGCTAAGTTCTTAGACCTTGAAGGCCACCTCTTTTCAGAATGCATTTTAACAGTTTTTCACCACTAGAGGGTGTTAATTCATGTATTTCATATAGATAACACTCTGCTCGTGCACGTGAAGTTATCTGGGAGCAGGCACTGATTGGCTAAACTGCAAGTCTGTCAAAAGAACTGAAATAAAGGGGCAGTTTGCAGAGGCTTAGATACAAGATAATCACATAGGTTAAAAGTATATTAATATAACTGTGTTGGTTATGCAAAACTGGGGAATGGGTAATAAAGGGATTATCTATCTTTTAAAACAATAACAATTCTGGTGTAGACTGTCCCTTTAATAAGCCACTTAATAGTTGTTTACTGATTTATCGATGTTGCCAACATACTACTCTTGTCTCCACTGTGATAAATATCTAAATTAATTTTAATTCCGACAAAGTAATTAATCAGTGACTGATTACAAGAGGAAGTTTTCCGGGGAAAGTTTACCAATTGTGCATTTTATACAAAACACAGTTAATATACAGGCAATTAATGAAATCCCCTTTCTGACTTCAATAAAACAGGTCAATAGAAATTCTTAAACAAGTGGGTGTGTGTCTGTGTGTGTGTGTGTGTGGGGGGGCTGGTTAACGAGAAATAATGTTATGGAGTCTTTTTTTATACTGGGGAAAGATACATTTAAAAAAGCATTTAAAGTGACATAAAAGCTATAATCTGAGGCCTAGGCAGGGTGCACTATCAATATTTCTGGACCAAGCTAGGATTAGCGCGGCATCTGATGTTACAAATCTGTGGTACAGAAGAATTACTAGAGAATTTTTAGTACACCTTATACTTTAAATGGATATCATGACTGTGCTGAGCATTGCTTATTTTCTTTGGACCCTGATGTATCTGAGAAATAATGGTAATTTTTTTTAAAACTACCTTTCTATTTTTTTTCCTTTTTGAAACTGCATGTATATATGTATGTATGTATGTATGTATGTATTTATGTATGTATGTATGTATAAATGTACAGTATATATGTATGTATGTATGTATGTATGTATTTATGTATGTATGTATGTATAAATGTACAGTATATATGTATTTATGCATTAATGTATTTATGTATGTGTGTGTGTATGTATATAAGTATGTATATATATATGTGTATGTATAAGTGTACAGTATATATGTATGTATTAATGTATATATGTACACGTGTGTATGTATAAATGTAAAGTATATATGTATGTATGTATTGAAAGGCCTGTAAACCCACAAAATAATGTTATATAATACCGCACATAGTACAGAATTATAAAAAAACATCAACTTAGCGCCATCTTTCTACCTTAAAGGATTTCAGTGAAAAATTGCTCCGAAAGTTACTTCTACAGTACGCCGCTTCTCTACTGAGCGGGTCTGTTTGTTTTCCCTAAGCGCATCAGGCATGCTGTCTATTCACAGACGGCCCGATCGCTCCATTAAACTCAATGTAGCTCGCTCCTGCTACCAGACCAGAGCGGGAGCGAGTTACATTGAGTTTAATGTCGTGATTGGGCCGGCTGTGAATAGACAGCATGCCCGATGCGCTTAGGGAAAACAAACAGACCCGCTCAATAGAGCCAGGAGCGGCGTACTGTAAAAGTAACTTTCGTAGCAATTTTTCACTGAAATCCTTTAAGGTAGAAAGATGGCGCTAAGCTGATGTTATATAATTCTGCACTATGTGCAGAATTATATAACATTATTTTGTGGGTTTACTGGCCCTTTAATTAATGTATATATGTATGTGTGTGTGTATGTATATAAGTATGTATATATGTGTGTATGTATAAATGTACAGTATAGGGGGCCTATTTATGAAAGGCCTGTTGGACATGATCCGACAGACCTCGCTGAATGCGAAGAGCAATACGCTCTCCGCATTCAGCATTGCACCAGCAGTTCTTGTGAACTGCTGGTACAACGCCGCCCCCTGCCGCTAGCAGGGGTGTCAATCAACCCAATCGTATATGTCTGTCCAACTCAACAGAGCAGGCGGACAGGTTATGGAGCAGCGGTCTTTAGACTGAAGAGTCTGAAAGCTCGCCAGAAACACGGGCCCTCAAGCTCCATAAGGAGATAGATAGATAGGCCCCTATATGTATGTATTTATTAATGTATATATGTCTGTGTGTGTGTATGTATATATGTGTGTATGTATAAATGTACAGTATATATGTATGTATTAATGTATACATGTATGTGTATGTATATAAGTATGTATATATGAGTGTATGTATAAATGTACAGTATATATGTATGTATGTATTAATGTATTTATGTATGTGTGTGTATGTATATAAGTATGTATATATGTGTGTATGTATAAATGTACAATATATATGTATGTATTTAGATATGTATGAATGTATATATGTATATATGTATGTATATATGTGTGTGTAAATGTATATATGTGTGCATGTGTGTATGTATATATGTATGTATATATATATGTATGTATGTATATGTGTATGTAAATATGTATATGTGTATGTAAATATGTATATGTGTATGTATAAATGTATGTTTGTATAAATGTATATATGCATGTATGAATGTATATCTGTATGTATAAATGTATATATGTATGTATGAATAAATGTATGTATATATATATATATATATATGTATAAATGTATGTATTGTATCTATATATGTATATATAAATGTATGTATCTATCTATCTATCTATCTATCTATTTATCTATCTATCTATCTATCTATCTATCTATCTATCCTATATAATAAAAGGCTAAGTGTGTTTGTCCGAAGCTGTCATGCGCAGTAGAGACTGTGCGTGAGGACAAACACACCTGGCCATCCAACTGACCTGGCGTTGTGTGGTGTAGTGGGCGTGACCGGGCGTGGGCGTAGTGGGCGTGGCTGGGCGGGTGCAGTGTGGGCGTGACCAGACGTGACGTGGGCGTGACCAGACGTGATGTGAGAGGAGCCGGGCGTGACGCGGACGGAGCCGGGCGTGACGCGGGCCGGGCGTGACGCAGGCGGGGCCAGATGGCGGGGCCGACCGGACTGCCGTGAGAGACTGTCAAAGTGCTCTAAAGAGGGGGGATAGAGAGAGGGAGAGAGAGACAGCAAAAGAGAGAGGGGAGAGAGACAGCAAAAGAGAGGGGGGAGAGAGACAGCAAAAGAGAGGGGGGAGAGAGACAGCAAAAGAGAGGGGGGAGAGAGACAGCAAAAGAGAGGGGGGAGAGAGACAGCAAAAGAGAGGAGGGAGAGAGACAGCAAAAGAGAGGGGGAGAGAGACAGCAAAAGAGTGGGGTGAGAGAGACAGCAAAAGAGAGGGGGGAGAGAGACAGCAAAAGAGAGGGGGGAGAGAGCACAAAAGAGAGGGGGGAGAGAGACAGCAAAAGAGAGGGGAGAGTGCGCAAAAGAGAGGGGGGAGAGTGCGCAAAAGAGAGGGGGAGAGAGCGCAAAACAGAGGGGGGAGAGAGCGCAAAAGAGAGGGGGAGAGAGCGCAAAAGAGAGGGGGAGAGAGCGCAAAAGAGAGGGGGAGAGAGCGCAAAAGAGAGGGGGGAGAGAGCGCAAAAGAGTGGGGGGAGAGAGCGCAAAATAGTGGGGGGGAGAGAGCGCAAAAGAGAGGGGGAGAGAGCACAAAAGAGTGGGGGGAGAGAGCGCAAAAGAGAGGGGGGAGAGAGCGCAAAAGAGAGGGGGGAGTGAACGCAAAAGAGAGGGGGTGAGAGCGCAAAAGAGAGGGGATAGAGCGCAAAAGAGAGGGGGAGAGAGCGCAAAAGAGAGGGGGAGAGAGAGCAAAAGAGAGGGAGAGAGACAGCAAAAGAGAGGAGACAGAGAGTGGGAAGAGAGAGAGCAAAAGAGAGGGAGAGAGACAGCAAAAGAGGGGGAGTGAGAGAGCACAAAAGAGAGGGGGTAGAGAGTGCAAAAGAGTGGGGGGAGAGAGTGCAAAAGAGAGGGAGAGAGAGCGCAAAAGAGAGGGGGGGAGAGAGCACAAAAGAGAGGGGGGTGAGAGAGCACAAAAGAGAGGGGGGAGAGAGCGCAAAAGAGACGGGGGAAAGAGCACAAAAGAGAGGGGGGAGAGAGCACAAAGAGAGGGGGGGAGAGAGCAAAAAGAAAGGGGGGAGAGAGCGCAAAAGAGAGGTGGGAGAGAGCGCAAAAGAGAGGTGGGAGAGAGCGCAAAAGAGAGGGGGAGAAAGCACAAAAGAGAGGGGGAGAGAGCACAAAAGAGAGGGGGAGAGAGCGCAAAAGAGAGGGCAAGAGAGAGCAAAAGAGAGGGAGAGAGACAGCAAACGAGAGGAGAGAGAGAGCAAACGAGAGGAGAGAGAGAGCAAACGAGAGGGGGAAGAGAGAGAGCAAAAGAGAGGGGGAGAGAGAGAGCAAAAGAGAGGGGGAGAGAGAGCAAAAGAGAGGGAGAGAGACAGCAAAACAGGGGGAGAGAGAGAGCGCAAAAAAGAGGGGGAGAGAGCACAAAAGAGAGGGGGAGAGAGCACAAAAGAGAGGGGGTAGAGAGCGCAAAAGAGTGGGGGGAGAGAGCACAAAAGAGAGGGGCGGAGAGAGCACAAAAGAGAGGGGGGAGAGAGCACAAAAGAGAGGGGGGTAGAGAGCGCAAAAGAGAAGGGGGAGAGAGCACAAAAGAGAGGGGGGGAGAGAGCACAAAAGAGAGGGGGAGAGAGCGCAAAACAGAGGGGGAGAGAGCGCAAAACAGAGGGGGGAGAGAGCGCAAAAGAGAGGGGGAGAGAGCGCAAAAGAGAGGGGGAGAGAGCGCAAAAGAGAGGGGGAGAGAGCGCAAAAGAGAGGGGGGAGAGAGCGCAAAAGAGAGGGGGAGAGAGCACAAAAGAGAGGGGGTAGAGAGCGCAAAAGAGTGGGGGGAGAGAGCACAAAAGAGAGGGGCGGAGAGAGCACAAAAGAGAGGGGGGAGAGAGCACAAAAGAGAGGGGGGTAGAGAGCGCAAAAGAGAAGGGGGAGAGAGCACAAAAGAGAGGGGGGGAGAGAGCACAAAAGAGAGGGGGGATAGAGCGCAAAAGAGAGGGGGGAGAGAGCGCAAAGAGAGGGGGAGAGAGCACAAAAGAGAGGGGGAGAGAGCACAAAAGAGAGGGGGAGAGAGCACAAAAGAGAGGGGGAGAGAACGCAAAAGAGAGGGGAAGAGAGAGCAAAAGAGAGGGAGAGAGACAGCAAACGAGAGGAGAGAGAGAGCAAAAGAGAGGGGGAGAGAGCGCAAAAGAGAGGGGGAGAGAGAGCAAAAGAGAGGGAGAGAGACAGCAAAAGAGAGGAGACAGAGAGTGGGAAGAGAGAGAGCAAAAGAGAGGGAGAGAGACAGCAAAAGAGGGGGAGTGAGAGAGCACAAAAGAGAGGGGGTAGAGAGCGCAAAAGAGTGGGGGGAGAGAGTGCAAAAGAGAGGGAGAGAGAGCGCAAAAGAGAGGGGGGGGAGAGAGCACAAAAGAGAGGGGGGTGAGAGAGCACAAAAGAGAGGGGGGAGAGAGCGCAAAAGAGACGGGGGAAAGAGCACAAAAGAGAGGGGGGAGAGAGCACAAAGAGAGGGGGGGAGAGAGCAAAAAGAAAGGGGGGAGAGAGCGCAAAAGAGAGGTGGGAGAGAGCGCAAAAGAGAGGTGGGAGAGAGCGCAAAAGAGAGGGGGAGAAAGCACAAAAGAGAGGGGGAGAGAGCACAAAAGAGAGGGGGAGAGAGCGCAAAAGAGAGGGCAAGAGAGAGCAAAAGAGAGGGAGAGAGACAGCAAACGAGAGGAGAGAGAGAGCAAACGAGAGGAGAGAGAGAGCAAACGAGAGGGGGAAGAGAGAGAGCAAAAGAGCGGGGGGAGAGAGAGAGCAAAAGAGAGGGGGAGAGAGAGCAAAAGAGAGGGAGAGAGACAGCAAAACAGGGGGAGAGAGAGAGCGCAAAAGAGAGGGGAGAGAGCACAAAAGAGAGGGGGAGAGAGCACAAAAGAGAGGGGGTAGAGAGTGCAAAAGAGTGGGGGGAGAGAGCACAAAAGAGAGGGGCGGAGAGAGCACAAAAGAGAGGGGGGGAGAGAGCACAAAAGAGAGGGGGGTAGAGAGCGCAAAAGAGAAGGGGGAGAGAGCACAAAAGAGAGGGGGGGAGAGAGCACAAAAGAGAGGGGGGATAGAGCGCAAAAGAGAGGGGGGAGAGAGCGCAAAAGAGAGGGGGAGAGAGTACAAAAGAGAGGGGGAGAGAGCACAAAAGAGAGGGGGAGAGAACGCAAAAGAGACGGGAAGAGAGAGCAAAAGAGAGGGAGAGAGACAGCAAACGAGAGGAGAGAGAGAGCAAACAAGAGGAGAGAGCAAACGAGAAGAGAGAGAGCAAACGAGAGGGGGAAGAGAGAGAGCAAAAGAGAGGGAGAGAGAGCAAAAGAGAGGGAGAGAGACAGCAAAAGAGGAGAAGAGAGAGCAAAAGAGAGGGGGGCGAGAGAGCAAAAGAGAGGGGGAAGAGAGAGCAAAAGAGAGGGGGGAGAGCAAAAGAGAGGGGGAGACAACAAAAGAGAGAGGGGAGAGAGACAGCAAAAGAGAGGGGGGAGAGAGACAGCAAAAGAGAGGGGGGAGAGAGACAGCAAAAGAGAGGGGGGAGAGGGACAGCAAAAGAGAGGGGCGAGAGAGACAGCAAAAGAGAGGGGGAGAGAGCACAAAAGAGAGGGGGGAGAGAGACAGCAAAAGAGAGGGGTGAGAGTGCGCAAAAGAGAGGGGGAGAGTGTGCAAAAGATTGGGGGGAGAGAGCGCAAAAGAGAGGGGGAGAGAGAGCAAAAGAGAGGGAGAGAGACAGCAAAAGAGAGGAGAGAGAGCAAATGAGAGGAGAGAGAGCAAATGAGAGGGGGAAGAGAGAGAGCAAAAGAGAGGGAGAGAGACAGCAAAAGAGGGGGAGAGAGAGCAAAAGAGAGGGGGGAGAGAGAGAGAGCAAATGAGAGGGGGGAGAGAGCGAAAGAGAGGGGGGAGAGAGAGAGCAAAAGAGAGGGGGAGAGAGAGAGCAAAAGAGAGGGGGGAGAGAGAGTAAAAGAGAGGGGAGAGGGAGCGCAAGAGAGTGGAGAAAGAGAGAGCAGATCAGGTGAACAAGGAGGCCATGTCATTAGATTTTCTTCTTTTATACCCTTTCTTGCCAGCCACGCTGTGGAGTACTTGGACGCGTGTGATGGAGCATTGTCCTGCATGAAAATCATGTTTTTCTTGAAGGATGCAGACTTCTTCCTGTACCACTGCTTGAAGAAGGTGTCTTCCAGAAACTGGCAGTAGGACTGGGAGTTGAGCTTTACTCCATCCTCAACCCGAAAAGGCCCCACAAGCTCATCTTTGATGATACCAGCCCAAACCAGTACTCCACCTCCACCTTGCTGGCGTCTGAGTCGGACTGGAGCTCTCTGCCCTTTACCAATCCAGCCACGGGCCCATCCATCTGGCCCATCAAGACTCACTCTCATTTCATCAGTCCATAAAACCTTAGAAAAATCAGTCTTGAGATATTTCTTGGCCCAGTCTTGACGTTTCAGCTTGTGCGTCTTGTTCAGTGGTGGTCGTCTTTCAGCCTTTCTTACCTTGGCCATGTCTCTGAGTATTGCACACCTTGTGCTTTTGGGCACTCCAGTGATGTTGCAGCTCTGAAATATGGCCAAACTGGTGGCAAGTGGCATCTTGGCAGCTGCATGCTTGACTTTTCTCAGTTCATGGGCAGTTATTTTGCGCCTTGGTTTTTCCACACGCTTCTTGCGACCCTGTTGACTATTTTGAATGAAACGCTTGATTGTTCGATGATCACGCTTCAGAAGCTTTGCAATTTTAAGAGTGCTGCATCCCTCTGCAAGATATCTCACTATTTTGACTTTTCTGAGCCTGTCAAGTCCTTCTTTTGACCCATTTTGCCAAAGGAAAGGAAGTTGCCTAATAATTATGCACACCTGATATAGGGTGTTGATGTCATTAGACCACACCCCTTCTCATTACAGAGATGCACATCACCTAATATACTTAATTGGTAGTAGGCTTTCGAGCCTATACAGCTTGGAGTAAGACAACATGCATAAAGAGGATGATGTGGTCAAAATACTAATTTGCCTAATAATTCTGCACTCCCTGTATGTAATGCATGTATGTATATATGTGTGATTGTATATATGTATATATATATGTATGTGTATGTATATATGGATGTATGTATGTGTGTGTATATATGTATGTACATACTAATTTATGAATATGTATACATATATAACTATATACAGTATCTATATATGAGACATATAATTATTGTATAGAAAATTAGCAAATCTAGGCAAGTATCCCCACTTGCCTTTCACAAGAAGTACTTTTTCTAACCAAGTACTGTTTTAAATATATATATATTTATGTATGTGTGTATGTATGTGTGTATATATGGTATGCTGAATTTGTTTTGTTTTGGCTAAATATATAAACTGATTTAGCATTATTATTTGAGTGTGGCCAAGTACAAAATAACATATTGGTCATTATCGATTGAGGTGTTTTTGTAATCTGTCCCTATGTGTTTAACCCAAAAAAGATATTATGGAGTTGATTCCAATCTTGTTGAATGTGTTTATTGTCTGTTTTTCGGCTCCTGATAATCTTAATGATAACACTATTTTTTAAGACGAAAAGGTAGAATTGGAAATCTCACCCATATGATGCAGGGATCACACTAACTTTGGTGATCACAATCCCTTATATGCACAAGTTTCTGACTAAATATTGTAACAAAATAGATATATTGAATTGAAGAGCCAAATGCACTTGATAAATGCTCAATACCTGCATGCTCTGTAAAACAAGATGGCGCTGCCCATGCCAAAAACAAGGACAGCCCTGATGATTTATTGGCCCCAAATAAAAAATAAACATTTACTAAAATAGGTCATCTTTATCAATTTAATGTAAAAACAAATAAAAAACATACTATATACTATGGGGTCAATGTATCAAGCTGCGGCGGACAGGGGTGCATATACACACCCCTGTCCTCAGCATCTCGCCTCTGGCGGGTTGAATACCCCTGACGGGATTTAGCATTGCACACAAGCGCTATTTTGCGTGATTGGCTGTGCGCGGGCAGGAGCTGTCAATCTCCCCGGTCGGACTGTTAAATACGGACTGCAGGTTCTCTTCTGAGCACCTGCAATGGTAGGGGGTCGAAAGGCTTGCAAAGCCTTTGATAAATTGAGCCCTAAATGTCAACCATTGCAAAATCTAAACAACTATCAATACCAATGTATACCTATTAGTAAATTACATTAAAACATTATTTATTTAAAAAACAAACAAACACCCAGCTATCCAATTTCTACACAGATGAACTATCTTAACACTGCAAACTCATTTGTTTTTATGTTTTTGTGATTGACAGCAATTATCATCATTAACAGTTCCGTTGTGGGTAAATGGCACCAGCTGTGTTTGATTCTGAAAGATTGTGATCTCTTTGATGAAAAAATAAAATAATCGCCAATCCAATTTTTCCGATATTGGGCCAGATTACAAGTGGTGAATTATTTAGCGCTTTTGCTCGATTGTAAACTTCGCTAGAAGTAATCTTTTTGCGCGCATCGGGTTGCATGCGTATTACACGTTGAACGCACTAAATATGGCAACCGCGTTAACGTGTTCGAGAGCGCAGAATAAAAAACCTAGCACCTATAGCTTGCTCGACAGGCGTTATTCATATTTAACATTCCAATGTTCTTCACATACAAAAAATGTAATTTTGATTGTAAATACATATTTCTAAAAATATATTTGTATATACCTATACCTGTATATCTATTTCTATAAATATATATGTATAAATAGTTACACACAAACATATATATATATATTTAATAATATGTAATGGAAAATATGCTTAACACGCATCGGGTTTGTGATTTAGGTCTAACGCGGTATTAGGTTAGCGCAGATGAAGAATTGCTAACTTCAATGCGTGTTATTGAAATAATAAATATAAAATATTAAAAAAATTATAAAAAAAATATAATACATAATGTAAATTATTCTAAATAATCCATAGAATATACCTATATTTTTTACAGAGTGAATAATAATTTTTAATAATTATTAATATTTTTTATGTTTTATATGTAATATTTGAATAACGCGCATTCAGGTTAGCAATTCTTCATGTGCCGACTCCGTGTTAGACCTAAATCTAGATCCCTGATGTGCAACATTTGACTCTGCATTAGACCTAAATCTTGATCCCTGATGCGCAACATCCGACACCGCGTTAGACCTAAATCTTGAACCCTGATGTGTGTTAGGCATATTTTACATTATGTAATTTTTATTATTAAATATATATTTCTATATATATCTGATAATGTTAAAGTAAAATATATATCTATACCTGTATATCTATAGGAATAGATATGCAGGTATAGGTGTATATATATATATATATATATATATATATACAGGGAGTGCAGAATTATTAGGCAAGTTGTATTTTTGAGGATTAATTTTATTATTGAACAACAACCATGTTCTCAATGAACCCAAAAAACTCATTAATATCAAAGCTGAATAGTTTTGGAAGTAGTTTTTAGTTTGTTTTTAGTTATAGATATTTTAGGGGGATATCTGTGTGTGCAGGTGACTATTACTGTGCATAATTATTAGGCAACTTAACAAAAAACAAATATATACCCATTTCAATTATTTATTTTTACCAGTGAAACCAATATAACATCTCAACATTCACAAATATACATTTCTGACATTCAAAAACAAAACAAAAACAAATCAGTGACAATATAGCCACCTTTCTTTGCAAGGACACTCAAAAGCCTGCCATCCATGGATTCTGTCAGTGTTTTGATCTGTTCACCATCAACATTGCGTGCAGCAGCAACCACAGCCTCCCAGACACTGTTCAGAGAGGTGTACTGTTTTCCCTCCTTGTAAATCTCACATTTGATGATGGACCACAGGTTCTCAATGGGGTTCAGATCAGGTGAACAAGGAGGCCATGTCATTAGATTTTATTCTTTTATACCCTTTCTTGCCAGCCACGCTGTGGAGTACTTGGACGTGTGTGATGGAGCATTGTCCTGCATGAAAATCATGTTTTTCTTGAAGGATGCAGACTTCTTCCTGTACCACTGCTTGAAGAAGGTGTCTTCCAGAAACTGGCAGTAGGACTGGGAGTTGAGCTTTACTCCATCCTCAACCCGAAAAGGCCCCACAAGCTCATCTTTGATGATACCAGCCCAAACCAATACTCCACCTCCACCTTGCTGGCATCTGAGTCGGACTGGAGCTCTCTGCCCTTTACCAATCCAGCCACGGGCCCATCCATCTGGCCCATCAAGACTCACTCTCATTTCATCAGTCCATAAAACCTTAGAAAAATCAGTCTTGAGATATTTCTTGGCCCAGTCTTGACGTTTCAGCTTGTGTGTCTTGTTCAGTGGTGGTCGTCTTTCAGCCTTTCTTACCTTGGCCATGTCTCTGAGTATTGCACACCTTGTGCTTTTGGGCACTCCAGTGATGTTGCAGCTCTGAAATATGGCCAAACTGGTGGCAAGTGGCATCTTGGCAGCTGCATGCTTGACTTTTCTCAGTTCATGGGCAGTTATTTTGCGCCTTGGTTTTTCCACACGCTTCTTGCGACCCTGTTGACTATTTTGAATGAAACGCTTGATTGTTCGATGATCACGCTTCAGAAGCTTTGCAATTTTAAGAGTGCTGCATCCCTCTGCAAGATATCTCACTATTTTTGACTTTTCTGAGCCTGTCATGTCCTTCTTTTGACCCATTTTGCCAAAGGAAAGGAAGTTGCCTAATAATTATGCACACCTGATATAGGGTGTTGATGTCATTAGACCACACCCCTTCTCATTACAGAGATGCACATCACCTAATATGCTTAATTGGTAGCAGGCTTTCGAGCCTATACAGCTTGGAGTAAGACAACATGCATAAAGAGGATGATGTGGTCAAAATACTCATTTGCCTAATAATTCTGCACACAGTGTATATAAATATGTACAGGTAGCCCTCAGTTTACAGCAGGGTTAGGTTCCAGAAGGAATGGTTGTAAATCGAAACCGTTGTAAATTCAAACCCAGTTTATAATGTAAGTCAAAGGGAAGTAAGGGAGTTAGGTTCCAGGCCGCTCTCAAAATTGACATAAGTAACATCTAATACGTTATTTTTAAAGCTTTGAAATGAAGACTTTACATGCTAAACAGCATTATAAATAGTATCAAATAATCATACAACACAGAATATATAATTAAACTAAGTTAAATGAACAAAAACATTTGCTAAAAAAAAGTATTATAACCTAATAAAATAATCACACAACACAGAAAATATAATCAAACTAAGTTTAATGAACAAAAACGTTTTTTTACTTGCATTTTATGCAAACAGTTCTCTGCATTGTTAGCATGTTAGATAATATTGGGTCTGCACCTATTCTATGCATTTCAATCTGCAGTGATCAATAAGCAGTTAGGCACCCTCACCTCAAGCAGCTGGACAGGAAGATAATAGGGAAGTGGCTGCTAGATCTTGTTGCTCGATAGCTCTGGTCTGATCTGTGTACACAGATTAATTTCAGGCTGTTAAGCTTGCTTAACTTTGCTGCAACACAAGCAGACAGCTCCACCTACTGGCTATTTTAATTAGTGCACTGCTTTTCAAAGCATTTCAATAGCAGTCACATGACTGAAAAAAAGGTTGTTATTCTGAAACGGCGCAAATTGAACCGGCATAAACCGAGGGCCATCTGTATTTACAATAAAAATTACATTATCCTGTAAGTGAAGAACATTGGAATGTGAAATATGTACAGTAAATATACAGTAAACCAGGGATCAAAATTTTAAGCACTACGCTACTAGCTTGCCCAAAATGTTACTCAACACTTTTGATCCCACTTACACCACACCCACTACCCCCCTCTTTGCATATGTTTAGCTAATGTGAAACATCTTATTGTGCAGTCATTTTTTAATATTGTTTTTTTTTATACCATAACGTAAATAATGCTACATTCAGTAATAAATTAACACAAATAAGTGCATAGCAAGTTAGCAACATCGACTGTTGTTAAAGGGATATTCCAGCCAAAATTGGAAACCACATGGGTGCATTTCGGTATTGAACAGAAGCAATTTTGTAATATACTTGCATTAGCAAAAATTCTTCTAATAAAAGAGTATTTAAGAATGCACAGTGCACCAGCATTTTAAACACAACACTTGTTAGGAGAGCCTAAGGTGCTTGTACGATCTGGTAATTACTCAATTTGTTAATTGCTGACATGATACAAGCCCCACTGATGAGCTGAGCAGCTGCATTTTTTAAAATGTGGGTGCAGTGAAAATATCTAACTATGCTTCACATGCACGTGCAGAGAATAATGTTAACCCTAAAACAGTGATAACTCTTAATAGAAGCATTTTTGCCAATACAAATATATTGCAAATATGTTTCTATTCAAAGATGTAATAAATCTATGTGCATTTATATTTGACTGGAATGTCCCTTTAAACCTACTCCAACATCTGGACAGAAAAAGGAGGTTGTTGAACTGAAAGACAGCAGAGAGTGTTGACATTAATGGCAGACCTGGAAAAATTGTCTTATAATTATCATCCCTCATCTATCTTTCTCCACTCCCTCCTCTCTTTAATCTCTCTTTTTACCCCCTCCCTTCTCTCTCAGGCCATATCTTTTCTTTACAATCTCTCTTCTCTCTCAAATCTCTTCACTCTCCCCCCCCCACTCTTTCTTAACGCTATCTTTCTCCACTTTCACTTTTCCTCTCCAATCTCTCTCTGCCCCTATTTACCCTCACAGAAGTAACAGTCTAAGCACTAATGGGGTCCCTAGATCCCTAGAGGAATAACATATATTTGCCCTTTCGTGGATATATAATATACCTTTAGATAATATTTGTAGACACTCACACGTCACTGTTAAATTTCTACTCGTCAATGGCTAGTGGGCTTGTCGAATTTTGAGCCCTAGTAAAACACATAAATACTTAAATACATAGGTACACACAAATATACATAGATACACATATTTAGACATGTATATATATATATATATATATATATATATATATATGTATATATATACATTATAGCCCTTTGCAGTCAAACACATTGTCATATACCATATACATTTTAACCCTTATAAATGTATTTTTTAAAATATTTTTATCAAATAGTGTTTATTTGAGTGTAACTGTAATTTTTAATGTATTTATGTTGTGATTATAGCATTTTTAAAACAAACTACCCTTTACATGAGGGTTTCAGTTGCGCTAACCAGATCAACACAAAATGCAATTGTGCTCTCGCAATCACATTTACTTTCAACTTGAAATACGCGCACTGTTTCTGACGTGCAAAAAGCCAATATTGCTCTTGCACAAGAGTTAGCGCAACATTTGTAATCTAGCCCATTGTAAAATAATATCAGAATGATTCGAATTGACCCCTATAATCTGCTCGAGAGCTTCAAGTATGCAGCTGTTAAGCAGGAAACCACACGCTCTTGAACCTGCTCTTGTGAAATAGATCTAAGTTTCAACCATGTTAAATGATTTAAATTTAAACAAAATTACAGAAAACCTGGAACCATTAGATTCAGTAGAATTGCATAACTAACAAGTGCATAATTAAAACATAATGCAATAACTGTCACGCTTTTCGGCCGGGAGTTCCGGCGGTTCACCTAGCGTGCCTGGTTGCCTGGCAACGTCTCGTTCTTCCTGAGCCGTCCCCTTCAGCTGACGTCAGGTTAGGCTTCTTATTCCGGTCATCCTGATCCTCCGGTGCCTGTTTGTTTGTTTAATCTTCGTGGCTGTTGTGAGTACTCAGTATCTTTGAAAGTGTACATTTTTGTTCCTGAACCTTTGCCTGGACGACCTCTCTTGTGCTTAACCCTCAAACTGTCTGATAACAAGTTGCCAAACTCTGCATTATTGACCACACTTGTGCTTAACCCTCAAACTGCCTGATTACCTGTTGCCAAACTCTGCATTACTGACTACGCTGTGTTTAACCCTCAAACTGTCTGATAACAAGTTGCCAAACTCTGCATTATTGACCACACTTGTGCTTAACCCTCAAACTGCCTGATTACCTGTTGCCAAACTCTGCATTACTGTCTACGCTGTGTTTAACCCTCAAACTGTCTGATAACAAGTTGCCAAACTCTGCATTATTGACCACACTTGTGCTTAACCCTCAAACTGCCTGATTACCTATTGCCAAACTCTGCATTACTGACTACGCTGTGCTTAACCCTCATACTGCCTGATTACATATTGCCAAACTCTGCATTATTGACCACACTTGTGCTTAACCCTCAAACTGCCTGATTACCTATTGCCAAACTCTGCATTACTGTCTACGCTGTGTTTAACCCTCAAACTGCTGGATTTTAAGTTACCTACTCCTGCATTATAACTGTTTATTGTTTAACCCTCCTTCTGTCTGAGATTAAGTTGTCTTACTCTGCAACCTGGGTACTGTGGAGGACTATTTCTGAACTGCCTGATTATAGTTCCTATTCTGAAGTTTATCCTGCTGCTATCAAGATTTCCTTTAATCTTCCCAGAGGACTCAGACCAACACTGCTCCATATTGTGAGTACCTTGTCTTATAGAAGTTGTTGTTGGGTCATGTCCTGGATTAAACTCAGAGTGCAAGGGTGTTGTTTTAGTTCGCCCTAGCATTTGGGTCTTCTTCTGGACTTTACCTGACCTGACAATAACACTCTGAATTTCAAATTAGAAGTAGATTTTGTTTTCTGACAAATCTCAAAATTTCCGTCAATTTGCTGCTTCTGTATCATGTGACAGCCATCAGCCAATCAAAGACTCGTGTAGTATACTGTGAACTCTTACACATGCTCAGTATCAGCTGTTACCTCAAAAAGCAAACAAAAAAACTGTGCACAATTTGGTAAAGTAAATTTGGAAATTCTCTTAAAACTGTTTGCTCTATCTGAATCATTAAAGTTTTATTTTGACTTTAGTGTCCCTAAAAAAAAGCCTGTTCTTTATATCTGATCTCTCCTGATGAGGACAGCTGTGATGGTTAAAAATAAGCTGAAAATCACCAATCTCAGTGGGTTTAGTGCCCATTTAAAATACAAGATATGGTCCCTATAAATTATCTAGGAACCTTTAAGAAACAGGCAATGAAAGGGAATGATTTATGTTACTCATTCCTCCTCTATACATAACCATTAAGCCTTAGTGATAGTGCTGGTTTAACAAGTTTCTAACATGTAATTGAAAGCAGACTGGAAGTAAGGGAGAGAAACAGAGATAAGGGAAAGCCATAAATTCTGACAGCTGCATATACTCAGCTTCCTGATACATGACTTCTTCTGCTCATCCAAATCTATCATTATGTCATCCCAATTTTATTATCCGTCCAACAACACTGCAGTCCCTGAGGGGCAACGTTATCCAGGGATGGAGCAGAGCGGCTACATAAACTATGCTTCTCAGATATGCTTTGTTTGTGTGCGGTACTATTTGGTTTAGTAAGAAGGTGTGGTTAAAGGGGCATTTGTTTCATTTTAAACATCTCCTTTTTTGTGATTTTAATCCCATAGTAGATCCACAAAACCTAAAGAAAAAAAAAAAGTCTTAAATAATAAAAAATGAACATGTGGGGGGGCGTGTCCGTACAGCGTCCATGATAGGACGCACATTCTGTGAGCTCTGACAGAATCTTCATTAATCCGCCGATTTTGGAGAATTTACAGAGACCCATTTATCTCTACACTGCAGGATATGTCTGCTATACCTTCAATGGTAATATATTAGCTTGGATCCACTGTTTTTTTGAACTTGGAGCTGCAGATCGGAAATATAGGGCCTAGGGCGGCGGCCCACTATTAAGCCACAACCCCCCCCCCGGCCTCTGCGGGTTACCCGTGCTGGCAGATAACGTCTGCCTTACTGAATGATTCACCCACAACACCGGACAAAGTAATCTAATATTGTTAAGTCCACAGAACAACAACCAAGAAATTCTTAACTTTCTCAATGTCGGAAGGTATCAACATGGCGACCGCAAGGGAGACAAACTCACTGCTGGCATTGGATCAGCGCTTTGTTAAAATAGAGCGCCTACTATACAATATATATCAAAAATCTCTACCTAGAGCCTTCCTGGAGAATGATGAACTATTATTACAAAAGATACCTGAAGGGGAAACTGAGCCGGTCGAACAAAAAGTGAATAACCAGAATGCGCAACCTACCTCAAGCAAAGCACATCTTTCCCCATATACACCACCTATTGAACCGGAGGCCTGGGACTATGTTGCAAGCACCCAAGAGGATCTGGCTGTTTGTTCCTCTGACTCTTTGAGGCCCCTGCCTTTGGGTGTCGCAGAGCAGCTCAGCTCCATATCACAACCTAATGATAAGCGGGTGACATCGGGAGGAAGCAGCGACACATCAGAGGATATAGCTGTGCTAGTACCTAACTACCTCACTGACACAGCATACCCCGAAGCTACCAAGGGTACTCCAGGATTACCGACAACCCCCGTGCAAGAAGAACCCTTGAACCCCTTCACTAACGCACACAACCAAATATTCCCAGAAGGGAACACTACACAATACCAGCCGGACTTTCCTGTCACTGCTGCTCCCCCATCAAGAGGCATATACATCACTGAGAGGCGACTGGAACCAGAACTGTTTACAGCTTTCAAAAACGCAACAACTGTATGGGGAAGGCATTTTCAGCAAGTGAGTGCGGCAGCTGACATCACGGTGAGATTACACATTGGGCCACACAAGAGCGATGTCAGTCACATAGACAATCTGCTTACGGGACTTAGCTTTAGAGAGATTGAGGCACTTGTCACTCCCCACACACCATTGCTTTTTGCCCCTACTTTGACAAGCTATACCGCACGGACAATCGGCAGAGAGGGCATAGGATAATAACATAAACACAGACTGCCATTTTGCCCTCACGCTCTCTCTGTACTCGGATCACTACCTCCAAAAGGTTTATCCTCCTATCACTCTGCTGTTTTACATGCCATATCAGCTAAAACCACACAACATATTAACTCATAATCTTTCAAACATTCCTGCAGTCAGCAGACATAACCTCAACACAGAGAGATCTGTTGGTGCTATGAAAATGAGTTTAAACTTATTATAAGTACCAAGCCAGATTCTTGTTTTCTGTTTTTTTTCTTGTTTTCTTTTTTATTACAGCTTTATATTTGTTACAGTTATATAAATGTTTTATACCTTAGTTCTTCTTGATCATTCTGATAAGGAGCATATCTCACAAACTTGGTATCACTAGATCATTTGGACTTTGCAAGTATTGTGGTGGGATCCGGTGTTTTTGTTATTTTTGTTATGTTTATTTTTCTTATTATTATCTTATGTTATATAATAACCCTTTACTTAACATAATGAACACAACTCAAAGGTCCAAGAGTGACCTAGATAAATTAGAAAAGGGAAAATGGGGACTAACATGTAGTAAGTACATTTATGATAGAATATGTATACTGCTTTTTATTACTACTATTCCTGTTATATGGTGGTACTTCATATGTGTGTGCAAAGAACGTTTACTTTTTTATCTGTACCGTCTTTAAAAATTAAATAAAGCTCTTTTGAACCCAAAAAAAAAAAAAAAATTAAAAAAAAAATGAACATGTGGTAAGTTCCTCTTGGCTCATGCAAACGGGAACGCTAACTTATCTTCATAGGATTCTGCCCTCATGACTGCACTGTACTCTTATTGGTTGGAGAGGTAATATTAACCAGTCCCAAATATAACTAAGCGCTAGCAAGTTCCGACTGCAGATGGCGCTAATAGTCAGAAAGGTAAGTGCTGCACAGAGGTGCCCTCTCTTGTCTTCAAAAAAGAAGAGGGAGGAGAAAGGCAATGAAAAATAATTTAGATAAATAAAGTATTTTTTATTCTTGTTACAGTTACATCCAGTGCCTATGCTTTGTGTGAGTACATTTTTAAATAGTTTATATATATATATAAGCATACCTCATTTTATTGTGCTTTGCTTTATACACACCACCAGCAAAAAGATTATGGCGCCCATTTAACAAGCTCCGTAGTGAGTTTCTGGGCACGTGTTTCTGGCGAGCCTTCAGACTCGCCAGAAACAGCAGTTATCAAGCAGCGGTCACAAAGACCGCTGCTCCATAACCTGTCCACCTGCTCTAAGCAGGCGGACAGACATCGCCGGAAATCAACCCGATCGAGTACGATCGGGTTGATTGACACCATCCTGCTGGCGGCCCATTGGCCGCGAGTCTGTAGGGGGCGGCGTTGCACCAGCAGCACTTGTGAGCTGCTGGTGCAATGCTGAATACGGAGAGCGTATTGCTCGCCGCATTCAGCGAGGTCTGGCGGACCTGATCCGCACTGTCGGATCAGGTCCGGCAGACTTTGTTAAATAGAGGCCTATGCCTCACTGAAGGCTCAGATGATGGTTAGCATTTTTTTAGCAATAAAGTATTTCTTAATGATGTATGTACATTGTTTTTTTAGACATAATGCTATTGCACACAGGGCCAGCTCAAGATATAGTGCTGCCTGGGTCAGAGAATGAAATGACACCCCCCTCACCAGTAGTACTAATTATCATATCAACCTACTAGCTTGGGCTCTGACCTTACTAAGCCTGCCTACCTGCATGCAACTAATGCTTATGAATAATGGCGCAATAAGTAGGAAGGAAGTTAGGAAAGAGATGCACTTGTCCTACCTTGAATGTTGACCCTGGCCTGTCCTGTTCTTTGTTCAAGATGAGGTTCTGCTGCTGGGAGCCTGTCACTTCCCCCACGGAGACAGAGGACAGGAGTGGTCTGGGTCTGACAGTGACTGACTCAGTCACTAATGTGCTGCCCTTTGTCAAGTGCTGCCTGCGTCCATTGGACCCACTTGGTTGAGCCGGCCCTGATTGCACAATTAATAGATTACAGTATAGTGTAAATATAACTTTTATATGCACAGGGAAACAAAAAAAATGGCTATATTCGCTTTATTGTGGTGGTCTGGAACTGGACCTGCAATTTCTCCAAGGTGCTCCTGTAGATATATATACTGTATATATATATATATATATATATATATATATATATATATATATATATATATATATATATATATCAGCATTACTTTATCTGCTAAGGCTTGTCCTGTATTTTTTATTTGTTGATACAAACGTGAAAACATCAGGAACGAATTGAAGCATTGGAAAGAACACATCCTACTGACATAACCTCCACTTAAATATTGACTCCCACTTCACATGAGAAAAACAAAAAACACAAACAGAGTCTGGAAATAATTAATGAAAAACACCCACAGTCTTATTATAAACAATGTAGAACATCAAATGTATCCAAATACCCCCTGATCCCTAACAAATGGCTTCAATGTGAGAACCCCTTGACCAAAAGTGTCCCCAAATACATTTCTATGTTGCATTTTTCTTTCATGATTTAGATGGGACATACCATTTTATATAACTTATATTATCTCATTTACTTTGTTCTCTTGTTAAAAAGCATACCTGGCTCAGGTGCAGAAGACACTCCTGGGAGCTGCTGATTGGTGGCTGCCCATATATGCCTTTTGTCATTGGCTCACCCGATGGTTCTGCTGGCTCCCATTTTGCTGCTCCTTCAACAAAGGTTACAAAGAGAATGAAGCAAATGTGATAAAAGAAGTTAATTTTTTCTGCAAGGAATAGTTGAATAAAAATTGGTCTTGCACATTATAGCATTTTGTTTTATATCTCCTTAAAGGGACACTAATCACCTAATAAAGACAAGATATTTGTGTTATTTTGCAATAGAATAACATATCAGTTAAGTCTAAATATTTTTGCAATTGTTTTTCAAAAAACTACACCCACCACTTGTCTTATTTTGCAGAGCCAATCCAGGGACAATAAAGCTAGCCACGGTCATAATTTTAGTAAACACTGCATTGTTTTGCAGCTGTTATCTGCTGAAATATATGTAGCAGAGTTAGCCTTGAGAAGCCTGCAGTAAGAATTTCGAGCTCTGAGAATTAGAAAAAAATCACACTTTTCAGAACTAAATTACATGAAAATGGGGCAAAATAAATAATAATAATAATTGGGGTTTTTTCTAGACATAACTAAACATTTTTTTCTATTAAAATGCCCACTCTGCCTTTAATATGTACTAGTGTAACCCTCATCACTTTTTTTAATATTTTATTGTCATATCTGAGCCGGTTCTATTGATGATGTCCAAATCTTTACCCACAATCACTTATCTCTGGTCAGGTGTTGGTCGAAACATCAAAGGGTAAAGCAAACACGTATTTCTTTCAACCCAGCACCGTAAATTAACTCATAAACAAATACGGAAGGAAAGCAGCAGAAACACTTGTATACAGTAGTCTGGGTGCTAAAAAAATTGCAGTTTACAAATATGTGGGACTTTTGGAAAGAAACTAAAAAAAAAAATTGTTTGTCAAACAAAAGTGATTCCTAACTAGACTGGAAATACCCAAACACTATCTCATAACTGTGCAGGTTCTGTTGGAAGATTTGAAGGATTTAGGCTAGAAATAATGAAATACTTAACCACATATTAACTTACACCTACATAAAAAGAGCAAGTGCACTCATTGCACAAAATATTTTAATGGAAACCTGGTAAACTACTTTTAGCTGTCGGCCGCTTCGGTAGCTTACAGCTCCATTTTTACCGTATCATTGGAAACGAACCCCATTGAGCCGATTTACTATGCAGCACATGCTGCAGTTTCCGTGCGAGCCTTCAGGCTCACCGGAAACAAGAGTTAAGAAGCTCTGAGGCGGCAGACAGCTATCATCCCGATCGGATACGATCGGGATGATTGACACCCCCTGCTAGTGGCCGACTGGCCGCGAATGTGCAGGGGGCGACATTGCACAAGCATTTCACTAGAAATGCTTGTGCAAAGTTAAATGCCGACAGCGTATGCTGTCGGCATTTATCGATGTCGGGCGGACAATCGGCCTCTAGCAGGGGTGTCAATGATACCAATCGCATCTGATCGGGATGATTGCTGTCCGCCGCCTCAGAGGTAGCGGACAAGTTAAGGAGCTCACACAGAAACAGCAGCATACGCTGCTTCTTAAATCGGCCCCCATGTGTGCACTTTGGATAGCAGAGGCCTCTTCAGGTTTGAGGTGTATTAAATCTGCCACGGAAAAAAATTGAAACCATATAGTTCAAAACAAATACAAAGCTGTATGTGAGGCAAAATGCTTCATAAATTTGAAGAACTATTTAATGCAGCTTCTAATGTGTGTTGTATGTCCCTTTAATGACTAGTTAAAAGGGCAAGATTTATCAAAGGTTCAGCTGCATTCATCAGACCGCTGCTTCTTAACCCACTTTGCCACCTGTTATGTGGCATATTTTAACCCCCTGGACTCTCCCGCGAGCAGGGGGCGGCGTTGCAGACTAGCTGTAGAGTGCAATTATAAACGCGGGCAGCGTATTGCGGCACACTAGGCACAAGCCGGGAGGACAGGGGTGAAGATGTCTGCCCCTGTCCGAATTACTTTGTTAAATCTGGCCCAATATCCACAAATATTTCGGGGCATCCATAAAGCCCTAATTTTTCATTACATATTGAAATAGCAGATATGGTTCATGAAAGTCATGCATAATGATTTTCCCACCAATAAAAATATTACAATTTGATATCAACATATATTTCTAGACTTGTTAAAACTATTTTATTTAACCCAAGAGATATATACACAATACAAATCATTCCTATAATCGTCAACAGTGTTTATAACAGATAATAAAATATCTGTCTACATTATGGTTCCCTCATCACCACGTGTATATTTGCAAGGACATACATACATATATTAATACCCTCAGGTGCACATATAAATGCTTAACCCCTTAAAAGCCAGTAAAGGCTGCACACACTGCTGGAAGTCAATGGGTTAATTCTTGGCAATATATCTTTAAAGGTTCAGCTGTAGCCCGTGGTCCCTTGATGTGTGGGAATACTTCACAAGCCTTTATTCCCCACACCTGCATAGCAACGGAAGGTCAGGGAGGGAGAGAGAACCCCAGCTCACTTGAATGATGTAATGAATGAAATTGCTGCCGTGAGAAACAGCCAAGCTTCGAGCTCCTATAAAAGCTGAGTGGGCAACATGAGTGGGCTGTGTGACATCATAACATCCTGTCTGACTATCTCTCATTCAGGGTGTGCAAATGAGTAGCACACGTGACCCTGGAGAGATATCTAAATGCAGATTCCCTGACTAATTTAGGGATATCATTGTGTTTAAGGCTGTTCTATAGTTTGCTCTATCAGGATATAAAACAGCTGTTTCAAGCTCATCTTCAAAAAGGGTAAAATTCAGTGGAGGAAGCAAATATTTTAAAAATGCTAGAAAAGAAAGAAAAAGAGCCGTGCTCTGGATATAGAATGCAGAAGGTTTGTGTGTAAGGAATGTACCATTTGAAAGCACAGGGGATGGATTCATGGAAAAACAAGAAGGCAGAGGAAAATATATAATAGCCACTGTTTTAAAAAACGGTGTTTTCTGGAGCCATAGGGCTATATTACAAGATGAGCGCAAAATTATTGCATGCTTGCGGGCGCACGATAATTAACCAGCCATTGCAAGAAAATCTCTGATTCATTTTCTAAAGTGCCCCAAATGCCCTCAAAATTGAGGGCATTATAGTTTTTATTAAAAAAAAATCTTGTATTTTTTTTTAAATAAATAAAAACTGCACTAGGCAGTTTTGGGGCTTTAAAGTAGGTGGGAGTGGGGTGTTAGAAAAAATACGGCACTGAAAAGTGCCTTTACATTGCGGTCTATGGGAACTGTGTGTTCTCATAGACCTCAATGTAAATATATATATATATATATATATATATATATATATACTGTATATATATATATATATATGCTTAAATACATATATATTTAAAAATGCTGCGCCACTTACCCCCTTTGTTGCGCGAGGTTCTGATGCCGTCTCTGATGGCGTCAGAACGAGGCCCCTCAGGAACCTATGGAAGTACGCTCTTGTAAGCACAATGCTTCCTAGCAATGCGAATGCTAGCTGGTGTCCGCATTGTGATTTACTAACTTATTACTAAGGGGAGCGCTAATAATATTTTATTAGGGACCACAAAAATATTACCCCAAATAATGTATTGCTATGGATATGATGCACAATCAAGAAGGTAGACACTGTACAGTTGTGGGCACTAGGTAGCAGATTTACGCTGCTTTCATACTTGGCTGTGAGGGGAAAGTACAGGGCACTTGAGACATGTTATGGGATGCCTGATTGTTTTTTGGAGTCCTTGGGTTTTTAAACTACCTATTAAACAAAGTATTTAAAGGGACATTAAGCCAATGTTTTCTTTTATGATTAAGATGGAGCAAACAACTTTCCAATGTATTTCTATAATCAAATTTGCTTTATGTTTATGCTTTTGGCATCCTTTGTTGAAGGAGCAGCAATGCACTACTGGCAACTATCGGAACATATTTGATGAGCCAATGACAAGAAACATAGGTACAGCCATCAATCAGGAGCTAGCTCCCAGTGGTGCACCAGATTTATTTAGCTCAGGTTCAGCAACGCATGGCTGCTTTGAAGCTGACTTTAACTATGTGTTTAACTCCTCTGCAGTTCTGTAAAGGAAATAGTCGAACAATACATGTTTAATACATTTTATTATTGCTCCTTTATGTTCCTTTAAAAATTATTACAATAGACTACACATACATTTTATATATATATATATATATATATATATATATATATATATATATATATATATATATATGAAAAGCTTTTTAAATACTAGAATGCTCACTGGACTTCTGGTTTAAACCAGCTAATTAAATAAACACATTTTATTTTCCTATATCCCTTCCCCATTCAAGAAATCTAATTATTATCCAGATTGGAGAAGTGATGTGCCATCATTGATTTTTCTCCAGAAAACTTTCCCACTTTGGGGAAGTAGGGAACACCTTTTATGCTGTGTGTGAGTGACCAAAAACAATGAGACGCTTATAATTTGAATGAGCTAATTAAATGTCTCCATTAACCTCACTAATGCTAAAGGGGCCAGCAGCAAATGGGAAATTAAGGTCTCAAAGCTATTGTCATAGGGAGCTGAAACAAGAAAATAAATTAAAGAGCTTGTTAAAGGGACAGGAAATCCCAAAATGTTCTTTCATGATTTGGATAAAACATACAATTTTTAAAAAAACTTTCTAATTTACTTCTATTATCAAATTTGCTTCATTCTCTTGTTATCCTTTGCTGAAGGAACAGCATTGCACTACTGGCAGCGAGTTGAACATATCTAGTTAGCCAATCACAAGAGACAAATGTGTGCAGCACCAATCAGCAGCTAGCTCCCACTAGTGTAGGATATGTGCATATTTTTTTTCAACAAAGGATACCAAAAGAACAGAGCACATTTGAAAATAGAAGTGAAATTAAAAGTGTCTTAAAAATTAAATGCTCTATCTGAATCATGCAAGTTTATTTTTTACTTCCCTATCCCTTTAATGAAATCTTGTTAATGATAGGCAGCAGCAGTTTTATGGAGGTGCATGGGGGATGGAAAAAGATCTCCATTAAATTAGCTACACCACAATTCTGCTGAGAAGGAGGAAGAACATTTCCCCTCCTTGCCTCTCTACCTTCCTACTTAGCGACACCCCATAACCTTAGCCACACCCTGAACAAGTAAGTCTCACCCCCAAACCACTCAGCTATAACAATGGAACAACCCATCCACTCTGACTCCACCTACAGGACACCAGCAGTAGTGGACCTACTCAACAGAGGACCCTGGTGCAAAATATTTTCTGGCCCCCTCAAGGGTAACTCAGTAGTAGGCTATAGTAATAATATAAATGCTGCCCTGTATAATGATTTTTAGGAAAGATAAATGATATATAAATAGACAGATAGTTGCCATATAGATGACAGAAAGATAGATGACAGATTAGATAAATGATAGCAAGATAGATAGATAGACAGACCTGCATTAGGATTGTACACATTCTGCACATACCTTTGTATAGCCTGGCTGCTATGAGCCCCCCAAGCACTTGGGCCCTGGTGCTACCGCACCTGCTGCACCAATGGTAGTTCTGGACATCAGTTAATCTACTTACTTGCCTCCCTGACTCACCCAAGGTAGCCACTTGCCCCCAAATGTAATTACTGTAATTACCACTGACTGTAAGAATCTGGCACCCATTATAATCTTTCATAAGGCATCTTGAGTAATTTTCAGCTTTAAATTCTAAGCCATTCCATTTCATTAAAGTGACATTAAACACTAAATAAATGCTTTGATAAAATGATGCATTCAAAGAAAAGATTAGTATGACAATACCACGCAGATGTATTTTTTAAAGTTTCATTAGCTGTTTAAATATTGACAAAATAAGTGTAAAGTTTTAGTGTCTATAAAACAATGGGAGCTGCCATGTTGTAACTTAGGTTACCTTCTCTGCTGTGACCAATTAGGGACAGTTATAAATAGGCCACTAGAGTGTGCAGCCAATGGATGGCTGTGAGGAATATAACAGTGTTCTGCACTTCCACTTCTAACTGAAAAGCTTACAACTTCAGAATTGAATTACAGGAAAAGGGGACAAAATAAATGATGACAGTATATTGTATGTATGTGTGTATGTATGTGTATATATATATATATATATATATATATATATATATATATATATATATATATATATAAAAGAATTAAGGGACAATGGACCCAATTTTTTTCTTTCGTGATTCAGATAGAGCATGCAATTTTAAGCAACTTTCTAATTTACTCCTATTATCAAATTTTCTTCATTCTCTTGGTATCTTTATTTGAAAAGTAAGAATGTAAGTTTAGATGCCAGACCATTTATGGTGAACAACCTGGGTTGTTCTTGCTGATTAGGATATAAATTTAACAGAGGCCAATAATCAAGTGTTATCCAGTGTCTGAACCAAAAAATAACTTAGATGCAAATAAAGATAGCAAGAGAACGAAGAAAAATTGATAATAGGAGTAAATTAGAAAGTTGCTTAAAATTGAATGCTCTATCTGAATCACAAAAGAAAAAAATTGGTTTCAGTGTCCCTTTAGTTAGACCACTTTTATTAGTAAACAAAAACCTATTTAACGGGATATTAAATACTAAATCAATGCTAGATATAATGATCTATTCAAAGCAATGACTGCCCTGAGAATAATCTGCTGAAATTATATCTTTTTAAAATTATATTAGTTGTTTAAATATTGAAGAAATAAGTGCACAATTGTAGGGCCTGAATCTCTAACTCTCTTCAATCAGGTGAAATTCCCTAAAACGATCCATCAGTGCTATGAGATCTTACAAAGGATTTTCTAAAGGCAAATTTGATAGCTGAGTATCTTGTTACTACATTTCTGTAAGCAATGGAGATACACCAACATTACAATTAAGTGCTTATAGGTACAGTAAAGTCAAATTGAAACTTTTGTGATTCACATAGAGGGGGCCATTTATCAAGCTCCGTATCAAGCTCCGTCTAAAGACCGCTGCTCACATAACTTGTCCGCCTGCTCTGCGGAGGCGGACAGAAATCAACCTGATCGAATACAATCGGGTTGATTGACACCCCCTGCTAGTAGCCGATTGGCCGTGAATCTGCAGGAGGCAGCATTGCACCATCAGTTCACAAGAACTGCTTGTGCAATGTTAAATGCCGACAGCGTATGCTGTCGGTATTTATCGATGTGCGGCGGACATGATACGCTACATCGTATCATGTTTGCTCGCACATTAATACATTTACCCCAGAGCATGCAATTAAAAGAAAAAACTTTAAAAAAATGCTTCTGTTCATACCCCTGAATCTCAAAATCTATTTCTCAAATACATCATATTTGCGCCCCTGTCCGCTGCAGCTTGATAAATCGACCCCTATGATTACCTTGTATCTAAGCCTCTGCAGACTGCCCCCTTGCTTCAAGTGTTTTAACAGACTTGCATTTTAGCCAATCAGTGCTGACTGCTAGGTAAATCCACAGGAGTGAGCACAATGTTATCTATATGGCACAGTGAACTAACACTATCTAGCTGTGAAAAACTGTTCAAATGCACTGAGATAAGAGGTGGCCTTCAATGACAGAAATTAGCATTTGAGCCTACCTAGGTTTAGTTATCAACAATGAACACCAAGAGAACAAAGCAAATTGGATGATAAAAGTAAATTGGAAAGTTGTTTAAAATTGCATGCCCTATCTGAGTCATGAAAGCTTATTCTTGACTAGACTGTCCCTTTAATCATGGACATGTGCATTATATGACATAATTAAACAAAATCAGACATGTTATATCACAAAGTTCATAAAAGCAGCTAAAGGACAATTCAGTTGCAGAGTGCAGACAAATCCCAGTTAATCCCAAGCACTAAACATTTGTCCTGCTCAGAAAAAGTACCAAAGTGTAGATGGTTAGTAGCAAATCAAGATACTGATATTAATAACATGGTGACATATACCCACCTCAGGAGCGAAACTACAGGGGGTGCAGAGTCCGCAACTGCCACTGGGCCCCCAAGGGTGGGGGCCCAGCTTCCAAAAAAACCCAACATTTTTTTTCAATAAAAAACGTTGACCTGCCACTGTCTGCACTGATATCATGTGAGTGTGACATGATGCTTCACTAGTGTCTCTGTCTCTGACTACCGGGGTTAGTTTTTCTGTTTTACCCATTGGTGTTTATGTGACTGTGTGTGTATTTATGTATGTGTGTCTGTATGTGTGTGTGTAGGTATGTGACTGTGTGTGTGTGTATGTATGTGACTGTGTGTGTATTTATGTATGTGTGTGTGTGTATGTATGTGACTGTGTGTGTATTTATGTATGTGTGTGTGTGTGTATGTATGTGACTGTGTGTGTATTTATGTATGTGTGTATGAATGTATGTGACTGTGTGTGTATTTATGTATGTGTGTGTGTTTATGTGTGTTTGAATGTATGTGACTGTGTGTGTATTTATGTATGTGTGTGTGTTTATGTGTGTTTGAATGTATGTGACTGTATGTGTGTGTGTGTGTGTAGGTATGTAACTGTGTGTGTATTTATGCATGTATGTGTGTGTGTAGATATGTGACTGTGTGTGTATTTATGTATGTGTGTGTGAGTGTGTAGGTATGTGACTGTGTGTGTATTTATGCATGTGTGTGTGTGTGTGTGTGTATGTATGTGACTGTGTGTGTATTTGTGTGTGTGTGTGTAGGTATGTGACTGTGTGTGTATTTATGCATGTATGTGTGTGTGTAGGTATGTGACTGTGTGTGTATTTATGCATGTATGTATGTGACTGTGTGTGTATTTATGTACGTGTGTGTGTGTGTATGTTTGTGGAACCAGCAAATTACAGACCTTGTTACTACAGCATGGGGGGGGGGTAAAGAGTGTCACTATACAGTACAGGGGGTCTGGACCATGTCACAGACTACTGTGGTCACTTTATAAAGTACTGGGACGGGTAGGGTCAGGCCAGCCATCTCACCGGCAGATTACAGACTGTGTCACTAACTCACTATATACAGTGCTGGTGGGTTAAACAGTATCACTATATACAGTAATAGGGGGTCAGACCATCTCACAGACTGTGGGCACAGGGTACCTCCTTTTGCAGATGTAATCTGATTCACATTTTTTTTTCTGTGTTAAATGTTACAAAATAAATAAATAAAATTATATGTATCAAATTCACCTTTTGGGCCCTGTGGTTTCTAGTTACGCCTCTTAACCCACTTGTAATCTGGTGGGGTTAATATATTTAATTGATAGCTGCTGCTTTTTAGGATTTGAAATGTCTCAATATTAATAGGTTCCTAATCAAAAAAATTTTTTGCACTTTTCGTGGGGGGGGGGGGGGGGGGCACATTTGGACTTATTGTGGATTGGATACTGATATATTTTTTTTAATATATTTATTATTTTGCAATAAATATTTTTGAAACTATTAAAAAGAGTGCTTTACTCTCTGTCTTTATGGTAAGAATTATTTTTTTTGCTTTCTCTATGCTTTTATTAAAATATTGATTTTTATATTAGTGATTGTCTATAAACAAATCACCTCCTGGCTAAGGGCTAGATTACAAGTGAGGCACAAACGGTTTTGTGCTAGTGCAATCATGTTTTTGCGAGCCATTTTTATTGCGCAATCGCCATTTACGCTTCAATCCTTACAGAGATCTCAGAGCTGTGGTTAACTGTTTTCCAAAACAAAAAAATTGCACAAAACACCTAAAAAATACATCACAAAGTACAGTTACACTCATAATAACACTGTTTGATAAAAATGTTTTATAAAAATATTGCACAAAAAAAATTATAACGGCTCAAAGATTTGAGAGCTCGGTTGTTAGAAAAAAAAAAGGCTACAAAGAGCTTTAACATTGAGATACATACAGATACATAGCTAAAAATGTATTTGTATGTATGGATATATATGTTTATATATATGTGTACTGTACATATATATTAATGTATTTATATGTGTATATATTAGGGGTGCACATCTTCACTGGTCTCATGATTAGATTATAATTATCCTGTCAACGATTGAATTCGATTCCACGATGCATCACGATTACTGCCCATGGTTTTCATCAACAAATTCAAGCAATCAGAAGAACTCCCTTTTTTTTATTTTACCTGCTATTATAAAAAAAGGACACTTCCTGCATGTAGCAAAGTCTGAACACAGTAGACAACAACAGTATTTATTTAAAACAGTAAATACTAAATGGCATCAAACTGTTAGGTAGTAGTGCAGTGTATGTCCTCATATTTAAATGTAAACATTAACATAAATGTCTAAACCAAAATAGATAGAGGCCAAGCTTACCACCTATATTATTAGTGTGAAAATGGTCATCCTCACAAAACATATCCCTTATGTGGTACAATAAATTACAGGTGTGCAGATGTGTTATTACCAATCAACCAACCCCACAGGCCTTGCATTACCAAGCAGCATTGCATAAGCATAATATTTAGGCTATTCCCCATCTCCCTTTGGTTGGGGGTGCTGCCATGTTGAAATACTGCTTTCAATGCATTCTAGTGCTAAGGTACTTGCATATGTACAATTTTCCTTCAGATAATTGCAGTGAACCATAGGTTCCAAAATGGCGGCACCCATAATTAGGGGAAGATGCCTGAAACTTATTTATGGTTTAATGTCCATTTAAATAAAGTTAACTCTTATCAGGCTGCTTGTCAGGTACATTATATTTTTAAATTCTGTACTTTTTAAAGGGTATGTAAAAAATAAAAAACATAATTTATGTAAGAACTTACCTGATAAATTAATTTCTTTCATAATGGCAAGAGTCCATGAGCTAGTGACGTATGGGATATACATTCCTACCAGGAGGGGGAAAAGTTTCCCAAACCTCAAAATGCCTATAAATACACCTCCTACCACACACATACTTTAGTTTAACATATAGCCAAGTAGTGAGGTGTAAAAAGGAGTAAAAAAGCTTACAAAAAAGAGGAACTGTAAAAAAATATTGTGCTTTTATACAAAAAAATATAACCACCAAAAACAGGGTGGGCCTCATGGACTCTTGCCATTATGAAAGAAATTCATTTATCAGGTAAGTTCTTACATACATTATGTTTTCTTTCATGTAAATGGCAAGAGTCCATGAACTAGTGACGTATGGGATAAAATACCCAAGATGTGGAAGTCCACAGAAGAATCACTAGAGAGGGAGGGATAAAATAAAAACAGCTATTTCCGCTGAGAAATTAAATCCACAAAATAAGTTCTTATAAACAGAAGAATCAAACTGAGACAGCTGCTTGAAGAACTTTTCTTGGTCTTCTTTGCATACATTTACTCAATGTATGCAAAAAAGACCAGGTTGCTGCTTTGCAAATCTGATCAACTGAAGCTTCATTCTTAAAAGCCCAAGAAGTGGCAACTGATCTAGTAGAATGAGCTGTAATTCTCTGAGGCGGAGACTGCCCCACCTCCAAATAAGCCCTGCGAATCAAAAGCTTTAACCAAGATGCCAAAGAAATGGCAGAAGCTTTCTGACCTTTCCTAGAACCAGAAAAGACAACAAATAGACTAGAAGTCTTCCTGAAATCCTTAGTAGCCTCAACATAGTATTTTAAAGCCCTTACCACATCCAAAGAGTGTAACGATCTTTCAAGCAAATTCTTAGGATTCGGACACAAGGAAGGAACAACAATTTCCCTACTAATGTTGTTAGAATTCACAACCTTAGGAAGAAATTTAAACAAAGTCCGCAAAACAGCTTTATCCTGATGGAAAATCAGAAAAGGAGATTCACAAGAGAGAGCAGTTAATTCAGAAACTCTTCTAGCAGAAGAGATAGCCAAAAGGAACAATACTTTCCAAGAAAGTAATTTAATATCCAAAGAATGCATAGGCTCAAAAGGAGGAGCCTGCAAAACCTTTAAAAACAAATTAAGACTCCATGGAGGAGAAATAGACTTAATAACAGGCTTGATACGGACCAAAGCCTTAACAAAACAGTGAATATCAGGAAGTTTAGCAATCTTTCTATGAAATAAAACAGAAAGAGCAGAGATTTGTCCCTTCAAAGTACTTGCAGACAAACCTTAATCCAAACCATCCTGAAGAAACTAGGAATTCTAAAAGAATGCCAAGAGAATTTATGAAAAGAACACCATGAGATATAGATTTTCCAAACCCGATAATAAATCTTCCTAGAAACAGACTTACGAGCCTGTAACATAGTATTAATCACTGAGTCAGAGAAATCTCTATGAGTAAGCACTAAACGTTCAATTTCCATACCTTCAAATTTAGCGATTTGAGATCCTGATGGAAAAACGGCCGTTGAGAAAGAAGGTCTGGCCTTAAAGGAAGTGACCAAGGTTGGCAACTGGACATCTGGACAAGATCCGCATACCAAAACCTGTGAGGCCATGCTGGTGCTATCAGAAACACATGCGATTATTCCACTATGATCTTAGAGATCACCCTTGGAAGAAGAACTAGAGATGGAAAATATAAGCAAGTTGGTAAGACCAAGGAACTGCTAACGCATCCACCACCTCCGCCTGAGGATCCCTGGACCTTGAAAAGTATCTGGGAAGTTTCCTGTTTAGATGGGAAGCCATCAGATCTATTTCTGGCAGACCCAACATCTGTACAATCTGAAAAAACACATCTGGATGGTGAGACCACTCCCCCGGATGCAAAGACTGTCGGCTGAGATAATCCGCTTCCCAATTGTCTACACCTGGGATATGAATAGCAGAAATTAGACAAGAGTTGGATTCCGCCCAAGAAAGTATCCATGATATTTCTTTCATTGCTAAAGGACTGCGAGTCCCTCCCTGATGATTGACATATGCCATAGTTGTGATGTTGTCTCTCTGAAAACAAATGAAAAGTTCTCTCTTTAATAGAGGCCAAGCCTCAAGAGCTCTGAAGATAGCATGGAGTTCTAAAATATTGATTGGTAACCTCGCCTCTTGAGGTTTCCAAACCCCTTGTGCTGTCAGAGACCCCCAGACAGCTCCCCAACCTGTGAGACTTGCATCTGTTTTGATCAAAGTCCAGGAAGGATGAAAAAAAAGAGGCCCCTTGAATAATCCAATGATGGTCCAACCACCAGGATAGAGAGAGTTGAATGTTGGGATTTAAGTATATCATTTGTGATATCCGAGTATAATCCCTGCGCCATTGATTCAGCATGCAAAGCTGCAGAGGTCTCACATGAAAACGAGCAAAGGGGATCGCGTCCGATGCTGCAGTCATGAGACCTAAAACTTCCATGCACATAGCCACTGAAAAGAACGATTGAGACTGAAAGTTTTGACAGACGGAAACCAATTTCATTCATCCCTTGTCTATTAAAGACAGAGTCATGGACACTGAATCTATCTGGAAACCTAAAAAGGTGACCCTTATCTGAGGAATCAAGAAACTCTTTGGTAAATTGATCCTCCAACCATGTCTTTGAAGAAACAACACTAGCTGATTTGTGTGAGATTCTGCTAAATGAAAAGATTGAGCCAGTACCAAGATATCGTCCAAATAAGGAAACACCGCAATACCCTGCTCTCTGATTACAGATAGAAGGGCACTGAGAACCTTCGAAAAGATTCTTGGAGCTGTCGCTAGGCCAAACGGAAGAGTGACAAATTGGTAATGCTTGTCTAGAAAAGAGAATCTCAGAAACCGATAGTGATCTGGATAAATCGGAAAGTGAAGATGTGTCCTGTAAGTCTATTGTGGACATGTAATGACCTTGCAGAACAAAAGGCAGAATAGTCCTTATAGTCACCATCTTGAAAGTTGGGACCCTTACAAAACAATTCAAAAACTTCAGATCCAGAACTGGTCTGAATGAATTTTCTTTCTTTGGGACAATGAATAGATTTGAATAAAAACCCAGACCCTGTTCCTGAAGTGGAACTGGTATAATCACCCCTGAAAGCTCCAGATCTGAAACACACTTCAGAAAAGCCTGAGCTTTCACAGGATTTTCTGGAATGTGAGAGAGAAAGAATCTCCTCACAGGAGGTCTTACTCTGAAACCTATTTGATACCCTTGAGAAACAATGCTCTGATTCTGAACAGAATCTGCCCAAATGTTTTGAAATAATTTCAATCTGCCCCCCACCAGTTGAACTGGATTGAGGGTCACACCTTCATGCAGTCTTGGTGGCTGGCTTTGGTTTTTTATAATGCTTGGATTTATTCCAACTTGAAGATGGCTTCCAATTGGAGCCAGAGTCCTTAGGGGAAGGAGTGGTTTTCTGTTCTCTATTCTGACGAAAGCAACGAAACCGATTAGAAGCTTTAGATTTACCCTTAGATTTTTATATTGGGGCAAAAAAACTCCCTTCCCCCCAGTGATAGTGGAAATAATAGAGTCCAACTGAGAACCAAATAAATTATTACCCTGGCAAGATAGAGATAGTAATCTAGAGTTAGACACTATGTCAGCATTCCATGATTTAAGCTATAAAACTCTTCTAGCCAGAATAGCTAAAGACATAGATTTAACATTAATCTTGATGATATCAAAAACAGCATCACAGATAAAATTATTAGCATGTTTAAGCAAACAAACAATGCTAGACAAATCAGGCTATTCCCCATCTCCCTTTGGTTGTGGGTGCTGCCATGTTGAAATACTGCTTTCAATGCATTCTAGTGCTAAGGTACTTGCATATGTACAATTTTCCTTCAGATAATTGCAGTGAACCATAGGTTCCAAAATGGCGGCACCCATAATTAGGGGAAGATGCCTGAAACTTATTTATGGTTTAATGTCCATTTAAATAAAGTTAACTCTTATCAGGCTGCTTGTCAGGTACATTATATTTTTAAATTCTGTACTTTTTAAAGGGTATGTAAAAAATAAAAAACATAATTTATGTAAGAACTTACCTGATAAATTAATTTCTTTCATAATGGCAAGAGTCCATGAGCTAGTGACGTATGGGATATACATTCCTACCAGGAGGGGGAAAAGTTTCCCAAACCTCAAAATGCCTATAAATACACCTCCTACCACACACATACTTTAGTTTAACATATAGCCAAGTAGTGAGGTGTAAAAAGGAGTAAAAAAGCTTACAAAAAAGAGGAACTGTAAAAAAATATTGTGCTTTTATACAAAAAAATATAACCACCAAAAACAGGGTGGGCCTCATGGACTCTTGCCATTATGAAAGAAATTCATTTATCAGGTAAGTTCTTACATACATTATGTTTTCTTTCATGTAAATGGCAAGAGTCCATGAACTAGTGACGTATGGGATAAAATACCCAAGATGTGGAAGTCCACAGAAGAATCACTAGAGAGGGAGGGATAAAATAAAAACAGCTATTTCCGCTGAGAAATTAAATCCACAAAATAAGTTCTTATAAACAGAAGAATCAAACTGAGACAGCTGCTTGAAGAACTTTTCTTGGTCTTCTTTGCATACATTTACTAAATGTATGCAAAAAAGACCAGGTTGCTGCTTTGCAAATCTGATCAACTGAAGCTTCATTCTTAAAAGCCCAAGAAGTGGCAACTGATCTAGTAGAATGAGCTGTAATTCTCTGAGGCGGAGACTGCCCCACCTCCAAATAAGCCCTGCGAATCAAAAGCTTTAACCAAGATGCCAAAGAAATGGCAGAAGCTTTCTGACCTTTCCTAGAACCAGAAAAGACAACAAATAGACTAGAAGTCTTCCTGAAATCCTTAGTAGCCTCAACATAGTATTTTAAAGCCCTTACCACATCCAAAGAGTGTAACGATCTTTCAAGCAAATTCTTAGGATTCGGACACAAGGAAGGAACAACAATTTCCCTACTAATGTTGTTAGAATTCACAACCTTAGGAAGAAATTTAAACAAAGTCCGCAAAACAGCTTTATCCTGATGGAAAATCAGAAAAGGAGATTCACAAGAGAGAGGAGTTAATTCAGAAACTCTTCTAGCAGAAGAGATAGCCAAAAGGAACAATACTTTCCAAGAAAGTAATTTAATATCCAAAGAATGCATAGGCTCAAAAGGAGGAGCCTGCAAAACCTTTAAAAACAAATTAAGACTCCATGGAGGAGAAATAGACTTAATAACAGGCTTGATACGGACCAAAGCCTTAACAAAACAGTGAATATCAGGAAGTTTAGCAATCTTTCTATGAAATAAAACAGAAAGAGCAGAGATTTGTCCCTTCAAAGTACTTGCAGACAAACCTTAATCCAAACCATCCTGAAGAAACTAGGAATTCTAAAAGAATGCCAAGAGAATTTATGAAAAGAACACCATGAGATATAGATTTTCCAAACCCGATAATAAATCTTCCTAGAAACAGACTTACGAGCCTGTAACATAGTATTAATCACTGAGTCAGAGAAATCTCTATGAGTAAGCACTAAATGTTCAATTTCCATACCTTCAAATTTAGCGATTTGAGATCCTGATGGAAAAACGGCCGTTGAGAAAGAAGGTCTGGCCTTAAAGGAAGTGACCAAGGTTGGCAACTGGACATCTGGACAAGATCCGCATACCAAAACCTGTGAGGCCATGCTGGTGCTATCAGAAACACATGCGATTATTCCACTATGATCTTAGAGATCACCCTTGGAAGAAGAACTAGAGATGGAAAATATAAGCAAGTTGGTAAGACCAAGGAACTGCTAACGCATCCACCACCTCCGCCTGAGGATCCCTGGACCTTGAAAAGTATCTGGGAAGTTTCCTGTTTAGATGGGAAGCCATCAGATCTATTTCTGGCAGACCCAACATCTGTACAATCTGAAAAAACACATCTGGATGGTGAGACCACTCCCCCGGATGCAAAGACTGTCGGCTGAGATAATCCGCTTCCCAATTGTCTACACCTGGGATATGAATAGCAGAAATTAGACAAGAGTTGGATTCCGCCCAAGAAAGTATCCATGATATTTCTTTCATTGCTAAAGGACTGCGAGTCCCTCCCTGATGATTGACATATGCCACAGTTGTGATGTTGTCTCTCTGAAAACAAATGAAAAGTTCTCTCTTTAATAGAGGCCAAGCCTCAAGAGCTCTGAAGATAGCATGGAGTTCTAAAATATTGATTGGTAACCTCGCCTCTTGAGGTTTCCAAACCCCTTGTGCTGTCAGAGACCCCCAGACAGCTCCCCAACCTGTGAGACTTGCATCTGTTTTGATCAAAGTCCAGGAAGGATGAAAAAAAAGAGGCCCCTTGAATAATCCAATGATGGTCCAACCACCAGGATAGAGAGAGTTGAATGTTGGGATTTAAGTATATCATTTGTGATATCCGAGTATAATCCCTGCGCCATTGATTCAGCATGCAAAGCTGCAGAGGTCTCACATGAAAACGAGCAAAGGGGATCGCGTCCGATGCTGCAGTCATGAGACCTAAAACTTCCATGCACATAGCCACTGAAAAGAACGATTGAGACTGAAAGTTTTGACAGACGGAAACCAATTTCATTCATCCCTTGTCTATTAAAGACAGAGTCATGGACACTGAATCTATCTGGAAACCTAAAAAGGTGACCCTTATCTGAGGAATCAAGAAACTCTTTGGTAAATTGATCCTCCAACCATGTCTTTGAAGAAACAACACTAGCTGATTTGTGTGAGATTCTGCTAAATGAAAAGATTGAGCCAGTACCAAGATATCGTCCAAATAAGGAAACACCGCAATACCCTGCTCTCTGATTACAGATAGAAGGGCACTGAGAACCTTCGAAAAGATTCTTGGAGCTGTCGCTAGGCCAAACGGAAGAGTGACAAATTGGTAATGCTTGTCTAGAAAAGAGAATCTCAGAAACCGATAGTGATCTGGATAAATCGGAAAGTGAAGATGTGTCCTGTAAGTCTATTGTGGACATGTAATGACCTTGCAGAACAAAAGGCAGAATAGTCCTTATAGTCACCATCTTGAAAGTTGGGACCCTTACAAAACAATTCAAAAACTTCAGATCCAGAACTGGTCTGAATGAATTTTCTTTCTTTGGGACAATGAATAGATTTGAATAAAAACCCAGACCCTGTTCCTGAAGTGGAACTGGTATAATCACCCCTGAAAGCTCCAGATCTGAAACACACTTCAGAAAAGCCTGAGCTTTCACAGGATTTTCTGGAATGTGAGAGAGAAAGAATCTCCTCACAGGAGGTCTTACTCTGAAACCTATTTGATACCCTTGAGAAACAATGCTCTGATTCTGAACAGAATCTGCCCAAATGTTTTGAAATAATTTCAATCTGCCCCCCACCAGTTGAACTGGATTGAGGGTCACACCTTCATGCAGTCTTGGTGGCTGGCTTTGGTTTTTTATAATGCTTGGATTTATTCCAACTTGAAGATGGCTTCCAATTGGAGCCAGAGTCCTTAGGGGAAGGAGTGGTTTTCTGTTCTCTATTCTGACGAAAGCAACGAAACCGATTAGAAGCTTTAGATTTACCCTTAGATTTTTATATTGGGGCAAAAAAACTCCCTTCCCCCCAGTGATAGTGGAAATAATAGAGTCCAACTGAGAACCAAATAAATTATTACCCTGGCAAGATAGAGATAGTAATCTAGAGTTAGACACTATGTCAGCATTCCATGATTTAAGCTATAAAACTCTTCTAGCCAGAATAGCTAAAGACATAGATTTAACATTAATCTTGATGATATCAAAAACAGCATCACAGATAAAATTATTAGCATGTTTAAGCAAACAAACAATGCTAGACAAATCAGGATCTGTTTCCTGGTGTGCTAAGCTATCGTTGATGCAGCCGCAACATCAGCCATAGAAATGGCAGGCCTGAGAATATAGCCAGAATGTAAATAAGCTTTCCTTAGATAAGATTCAATCTTCCTATCTAAAGGATCTTTAAAAGAAGTAGCATCTTCCATAGGAATAGTAGTACGTCTGGCAAGAGTAGAGATAGCCCCATCAACCTTAGGGACTTTTTCCAAAAACTCCAAATTAGCCACTGGTAAAGGATATAACTTCTTAAATCTAGAAGAAGGATTAAAAGAAGCACCAGGCTTAGACCATTCTTTAGCAATCACATCAGAAACCACATCTGGAACAGGAAAAACCTCAGGAGTAAACACAGAAGGTTTAAAAACAAAATTTAAACGTTTACTGGTTTTGTTATCAAGAGGATCAGACTCCTCAATACCCAAAGTAACTAATACGTCTTTCAACAAAGACTGAATATATTCCATCTTAAAAAGATAAGAAGATTTATCAATTTCAATGTCTGAAGTAGGATCTTCTTAAGCAGAGAGATCCTCTTCAGAGGAGGATATTTCAGTATGTTGTTGGTCATCACAAATGTAATCAGTTTTATGAGAAGTTTTAAAAGACCTTTTACGTTTATTAAAAGGTGGAATAGCCGACATAGCCTTCTGTATTACATCAGCAATACAAAACAAAATATAAAACCGGGCACTTAAGCATCAAAATTTACATTCACTTTAAATAATGATACATACTTACCGAAGACACCCATCCACATATAGCAGACAGCCAAACCAGTAAAGCAGATGTAATGGTATAAGAGTATATTGTCAATCTGAAAAGGGAGGTAGGAGATGAATCCCTAAGACCGATAACAGAGAGAGCCCTTGAAAATATTTCCCATGAGTGAAACCATCAAAATCAACAGGCAATGCTCTCTTCACATCCCTCTGACAAACACTGTACTCTGAGAGGAATTGGGCTTCAAAATGCTTAGAAGCGCTTATCATAGAAGAAATCATAAAAATCACAAACCTCAGGAGGCAAAGTTTGTAAAACTAAAGTATGTGTGTGGTGGGAGGTGTATTTATAGGCAATTTGAGGCATGGGAATTTTTTCCCCCTCATGGTAGGAATGTACAGGCAGTCCCCGGGTTACGTACAAGATAGGGACTTTAGGTTTGTTCTTAAGTTGAATTTGTATGTAAGTTGGAACAGGCACTTTTTTTAGGTGAAACTCTAGCCAAACATTTTTTTTTTGTTTTGGATAGCATAGGATAAAGTTTGTTTTGCTATCTGTGCCCCTGTTCAGAAAATTTCACATCACTTTCTGTCCTTGTGACAATTGGATTTTCAGTATTTTAGATTATCCTGGAAAGAAGGATTGTCGATAAAGCTCTATTTTCTCTTTATGTAAGTACGAGTTGTACTTAAGTCGGATGTCTGTAACCCGAGGACTGCCTGTATATCCCATATGTCACTAGCTCATGGACTCTTGCCATTTACATGAAAGAAATATTGGCTGCAAAAACAGATTTGTTTAATAAAAGCCAGGCCAGGACCATACCTATGCATGAGTTCAATTTGGCTACTATAAAATATATATATATATATACTGTATATATATATATATATATATATACATACAGTATTATATATATATATATATATATATATATATATATGCTTTCTTTCTCGACAAACCTGTGTATTGTAAAGAAAATATACACTATGTTTTTTTTGGATTGCACAGAAAAATGCAGTATATTATCAAAATAGGTCACGCGTAGAGGTGAGATCATGAATACTATTTAAAGGGGTAAGGTTTTGCAAATATGCAGGTTTCACACTCGAACACAAGCCTCACTGACAAGCTGCCATCAAATGCAGGCGCACATCTAAACACAAACAGGCGTTAATATCACACACAGATCTTATATACAAGCTACAATAACAAACAAGCTACGGTAACACATGACAAATTTATTGGATCATTTAACAATAATGTTTTCCAAATATCTGGTCACGTTTATTAAGCATATGCAGTCTTATATATATATATGTGTGCAGAGTGATACTAATAATGATAAGGATCTTATTTTGCTTACACCCAGTGGCCCATAGCTTTTATTAAAGCATTTCAGTCTGATAAGTGCCTAATAAAATCAACAACTTTTCGAGATAGACTGAGTACGTAGCAAATACCTTGCATTAACCGAAGATTAATGGGACTCATTTCACAGGTCTAGTTTATTTTTTATTTGTTTGAATTTGGTCACGTGACCCGGGAAGCGATTCTCATCTTCACTGCATCGATGCAGCATAATTCAAGGCCGCATCGCAATGCATTGGGGTAACAATTATTTTCAACACTCCCTAGTATATATATATATATATGTATTTACAGTCATATATACACATATAAACACATTAATATCTATATATTTACACACATATAAACATATATATACAGGTGGCCCTGGGTTTACAACGGTTCAATTTGCACCGTTTCAGAATAACAACTTTTTTTCCAGTCATGTGACTGCTATTGGAAAGGATTGAGAAGCAGTGCATTGATTAAAATAGCCAGTAGGTGGAGCTGTCCGCTTGTGTTGCAGCAAAGATATGCAAGCCAAGCAAGCTGAAATTAATCAGTTTAACCAGACCTGAGCTATCGAGCAGATTTCAAAGGAACAAGATTGCATAGAAATAACTGTTTGCAGTAAAGTCTGTGCTGTGTGATTATTTTATAATGCTGTTTATCAAATGTTTAATTATATATTCTGTGTTGTGTGATTATTTTATTAGGTTTATAATAATGTTCAGCAATTAAAGTCTTCATTTCAAAGCTTTAAAAATAATGTATTAGGTGTTACTTATGACAATTTTGAGAGGGGCCTGGAACCTAACTCCCTCACTTCCCATTGACTTACATAATAAACTGGGTTTCAATTTACAACGGTTTCGATTTACAACCATTCCTTCTGGAACCTAACCCCAGCGTAAAACTGAGGGCTACCTGTAATTACATTATAGCCGTTTGCAGTTAAGTAGATGAAAACATGATAAAACATATTTATGCAATATTCATATTTAATAAAGATTTTAACTTTGTATTTACTGCAAATATTTCACATTTTCTAATGCCAATATACTATTTTGTTTATTTGATGGGTGTTTTTTCTTCTCTTCATTGACTTCCATGGGGAATGCGAAAATGCGATAGCGTTTGCGCGACCTCAGGTGTTAGTTTTTTACCCCACTTTTTTTCTCCATTGATTTCTATAGGGGAATACATGCACGCGAAAACTTAAGTTAGGATTTTCGAGCTATTCGGTTTAACGATATCGCAAAATACGTTTTTTTTAAAACTTGTAATACGAATGCAAATCGACAAGCCCAAAAATTAAAATCATAGTAGTGTTTTCGCGACCGCGAAAAAATAATAATACTGTGCCATTTGTAATCTAGCCTTAAATGTGTCACTGGAAGTTACAGATGAGGGAGTCAGGTGGTGAATCTAAAATTGGTGCAGCAGGTGCGGTGGAAGGGCTTGGGGGGGCCACAGCAGCCAGTCTATACATTGGAGTATGCAGAATGTGTACAAACCTATTGCAGGGGAGCCTTTTTTACCTCACGTAGGGTTGCCAGGTGTCCAGTATTTATCCGGGCTGTCCAGTATTTTAGCAGGATGTAACATTTTCAGAAAAATACTGAATAGTTTAATGTCCAGTGTTTAAAAGCCCCCCAGAGTTAGCTAAATATTAAACAACCTTTGCCTAAATACATTACAAATAGGTAGCAGAAAGCAAGTGGCAGTCAAGGGGGTCAAATCACTTCTTTTTCTATATGTTACTGGCAGCCAAGGGGTAAAAGAACTGCTCAGTTGTGAAAAGTCAGTCACTCTAGAAGAGATAAACAGACGTGCCTCATGGGGCAAAATCGTCATACAAAATAAAAGGGGATTAAGGGATAATACCACTCACTTGCGGTGTTGTCACAAAATAGTGCATAATAAGCAGTCCAAAACCTCGCTCTGAGCCACTCAGCAGGCTCTCCTCCTGATACATGCCAAACAGGTTCCCACTACCTATCTATCTATCTATCTATCTATCTATCTATCTACTGTCAATCCCTGTCTATCTATATCTATATATCTATCTATCTATCTATCTATTTATCTATCTATCTACTGCCAATCCCTGTCTATCCATCTATCTATCTATCTATCTATCTATCTATCTATCTATCTATCTACTGTCAATCCCCATCTATCTATCTATCTATCTATCTATCTATCTATCTATCTATCTATCTGTCAATCCCTGTCCATCTATCTATCTATCTATCTATCTATCTACTGTCAATCCCTGTCTATCTATCTATCTATCTATCTATCTATCTATCTATCTATCTATCTATCTATCTATCTATCTATCTATCTATCTATCTATCTATCTACAGTCAATCCCTGTCTATCTATCTATCTATCTATCTATCATCTATCTATCTATCTATCTATCTATCTATCTACTGTCAATCCCCGTCTATCTATCTATCTATCTATCTATCTATCTATCTATCTATCTATCTATCTATCTACTGTCAATCCCTGTCTATCTATCTATCTATCTATCTATCTACTGTCAATCCCCATCTATCCATCTATCTATCTATCTATCTATCTATCTACTGTCAATCCCTATCTATCTATCGATCTACTGTCAATTCCTGTCTATCTATCTATCTATCTATCTATCTATCTATCTATCTATCTATCTATCTATCTGTCTGTCTATACTGTATTTAGCTGTAACCTATTAGTCTTCTAAGGTTCTGGCATTTAGCATAATCTTCTTGAAATCTACTGACACACTTTCTATAGATTAGCTTGTGTGTCCTTCTTGCAGTCTTGGGGTTGAAGGGATATTATACTTCCATTATAAAATTGTACACAGTCTTTTTATATGCACACTTTCTGAGGTACCAGCTACTACCCCTGCCTGCGACATGCACACTCTCCCTCCTGTCAAATAACCAGTGGGCCTCCTGGAATTGCCCCCTTCCCCCCCAAGAAGAAATTTCAGGGGACACCACTGCCAACAACTAATTCCTATCTGAGATAAGAAAAATATACTCAAGAGGCTTTTTTAGAAGTATGCCCATGGACTGCAAAACACTGCAAAAATAAATGTTTAATTGTATTCAAGCATTTATTTTGTAAGCAGATCTTTTGCATTGCAGGGTTTTAATTGATGTTACATAATATGTATGCATAAAAAACATCAGTCCATTTAACAATGAGCCTATAGCACTCTGCAGCGTGCGCTCTGACACAATACAAACACTTTACATTGGTGGTTATAAGCTACTATATAATTCACTTTTATTTCCTTTAGTGGACTACTTGCACTCAGTTTAAAAAGCAAATGATAGATAAAATAAAGATGGTAAGCAATAAAGAAATACATCAAAATAATAAATAAGGAAATAGAAAACATGATAGCAATGTTTACTTTTAAAATACAAATGGCTATATATGATGTCTTACGGCCACACAATCTGAGGAAGTTGAAGGGTCACAAGTCAAAGCTAAACTTTATTCATGATTCAGATAAAACATGCAATTTTAACTTTTGGAGTCAACTCCTACTGAGCATGTGCAAGGATTCACAGACTATGCGTATATGCATTTGTGATTGGCTGGTGACTGTCACATGATACAAGAGGTTTGTAAATAGACATAACTGAAATTTGTCAGAAACAAATATACTAATCATTTGAAGTTCAGACTAGGGGGCCAATTTATCATGGCCCGAATGGGGCCAAATACCCCTGTTTCCGCGTGAGCCTTTAGGCTTACCGGAAATAGAAGTTAAGAAGCAGGTAGCCCTCAGTTTACGCCGGGGTTAGGTTCCAGAAGGAATGGTTGTAAATCAAAACCATTGTAAATTGAAACCCAGTTTATAATGTAAGTCGATGGGAAGTGAGGGAGATAGGTTCCAGGCCCCTCTCAAAATTGGCATAAGTAACACCTAATGCATTATTTTTAAAGCTTTGAAATTAAGACTTTAAATACTAAACAGCATTATAAACCTAATAAAATAATCACAGAATATATAATTAAATTAAGTTAAATGAACAAAAACATTTGCTAAACAGCATTATAAACCTAATAAAATAATTACACAACACAGACTTCACTTGCATTTTTCTGCAAACAGTTCTTTCTATGCATTCCAATCTGGACTGATTTATATTTGTTCCTTTGAAATCTGCTCGATAGCTCAGGTCTGGTTAAACTGATTAATTTCAGCTTGCTTGGCTTTGCTGCAACACAAGCGGACAGCACCACCTACTGACTATTTTAATAAATGCACTGCTTCTCAATGCTTTTCAATAGCAGTCACATGACTGGAAAAAAAAGGTTGTTATTCTGAAACGGTGTAAATTGAACCGTTGTAAAACGAGGGACACCTGTATTTGTCGATTGTGCAAATCTACTGTAATGAAATGTTGGTTTTAATGTATATTCTTTTTATTTAAATTAATAACTAGGTAGCAAACTCTACTCTTCTTTAATTTATTTTTTTATATGAGAGGCATGCAAGAAATTGTAAACTTTTACAAGTTTCTTACAAACCAAAAGTTAAAAATACTGTTTTGGATAAATATTTTCAATTATTTGAATTACTTTATTATTATTGATATTATTATTAATAAACTTATTTCATGCTTAATTATTATCATTTTTACCTTTTTGTTTTTAAACGAACAATTCCTATAGTCAGTGGTACAAGGAATAGATCAAGGGAAGTGAGAATATTTATCTTATTCTACACAGTATGTAATTATGGGAAAACCTTGTACAAAAATTATATGCAAGAAAAAAAAAAGATTTATTATAAACCAGAAACTATAGATTTTTTATTTTCTTTTGGTTTCTGAGTTCTGACCACTAGTCTGCAGAAAGATGTATATATGTCAAAATTACTTTGCAAGTTTTACCATCAAATATGTACAAATCTGTTAAATATCACAGTGTGAGTCTGTGCTAACCAAAGTCTAGAGGCGCTATTGTATTTGGCAGTTACAGTTTAGCAGTTTGGCCATGCGAAGCGTATTAAATATCTCAGAGTCCTCCTTGTTAAAACAACTGTTTTATGTTGGTCTAATAAAGGTGTGCACAGTTTTCCCTTAAATTTTATGCTGAGTAAATTTCTTCCTTTTTAGATATTATGAATAGTTTTCTGCCTATTTGGCAATGGATTGCTTGTTACCAAGGCTATAAACCACTTAAATATTTATGTCTTGGCCAAAGAGCTCAGTCTGTTACTCAGAATGTTTCAATTTTTTTTTTCTTCGCTTGCAATCTTTGTCCCGGATAGCGTAATTGCAGGCTCCATATAAAAGCCCTAGTAATTCTCAGACTGCCTTTTGTGACAAAATCAGGACTGTCATCGCTGGCAAAACTATTCTTCGTCACGTAAATTTATATAGCACTTTTTTTCTCTCTCTCTTTTTTTTTTTGTGTCTTTCTGCATTTCCTGGCCAAGCATCATGGGAAGTGATTATGTGATCCGATAGGTAAATGAATCCAGTTTGAGGTGAGGCTTCATGTGAAAGGTTTGAGCAAATCTTGTTGCATGATACTCCTGGGAAGGCCATTGTCATAGCATTCACTGAGAGAAAATTACTGTTGCTATGGAAATGTGCGCTAGGCCCAGAGGTACGAAAGTCCTACTTTCCTCAAAAGAATGAAGTTCCCCAAATAGAAAATACCCCAGCATAAATTTGTCACTAAATGTCCTCTCCCTGATACCCAATACCCATTGTTGACACTAATTGATGTTTTTTTACATTAAATTCTTTTTATACATTGATTTCCACTTGCCATGATTTTGTTAAGGCTGCAGGCATACCAGGACACTTAATATTTAAAGCTGCATTCCACCGTACAGTTTTTGACATTTATACATTTTTTGATTTGCAAAAACACTGGCTATTTTTTTGAAAGACGAATTCAAAACCTTTTCATTTCATTGTTTATTGACATATATGTCACACATATACACGCACACACATGCATACACACACACACAAATAAATACACATGCATTCATATAAATGCATAAACACAAACACACGCATACACAAATAAATACACATGCATTCATATAAATGCATAAACACATAAACACACGCATACACATACACACAAATAAATACACATACATTCATATAAATGCATAAACACATAAACACACGCATACACACATAAACACACAAATAAATACACATGCATTCATATAAATGCATAAACACATAAACACACAAATAAATACACATACATTCATATAAATGCATAAACACATAAACACACACATACACACACAAACACACAAATAAATAAACATGCATTCATATAAATGCATAAACACAAACGCACGCATACACACACAAACACACAAATAAATAAACATGCATTCATATAAATGCATAAACACATAAACACACGCATACACACACACAAATAAATACACATGCCTACATATTAACACAAACACATAAACACACATACACACAAATATTTATATATACTGTATATATATATATATATATATATATATATATATATACTGTATATATATATATATATATATATATATACATACACACACATACATGCATACACACACATATATATATATATATATATATATATATATATATATATATATAAACAGCCATTGGTGGTACAGCACACTCAGTAATTAGATATCAAACTTCTGCCCGGGTTGCACTTAAAAATAAATACACAAAGTCCAGAATGAAAGGCACTCAACGGGTCTAGAGATGTAGAAATAACTTCTTTAATAAGGTGACGTTTCAAGGTTTCCCTCGTCTTCAAACCAACAGACAAGACCCGGTAAGTGCCTTTCATTCTGGACTTTGTATATGTATATATGTATACTATACATGTGTACACACACACACACACACACACACACAAATCTATATATATATATATATATATATATATATATATATATATATATATATATACACACACACACACATATATATATTTAATGCACTGTATACACACACACATACACATATATATATATATATACACACACACACACATATATATATTTAATGCACTGTATACACACACACATACACAAGTACATACACACACAAAGATATACACACACAAAACCAGAACACATAAAGGGGTGCAAATATACCTTTACATTTTACTAGTCAGGGAAAAAGCTATTTATCAAGATAAAAAACGTTGCTTGTCCACTCAATTTCAATTAAATTAAAACATTTCAAATTCTTACTAGCCTATTGCAGTTTCTTAGGGCCAGGTGACGAGTGGAGCGGAAACGTTTGCACGCAAGTGATATCGGGTTTTCGTGATCGTTTGTGCACAGGTTAAATTGCTCTCTTATTATAAATTGAAAGTAAACACGATCGCTTAAGTGCAATCGCTAAGTTACGATAAAATTATTACATCAAAAATAAATTGCAAAGTACAGCTACACTCATAATAACACCATCCAATAAAAATTATTCAAAAACAATATTGCACACAAAAGTTATGTTCTCAAAGATATGAGATCTCAGGTGTTAAAAAAAAAGGCAGGCAAAGGGCTTTAACATAGACATACTGTTAATACTTGTCTAAATATGTATATGTATGTATATACTGTATATTTATGTATTTATATGTGTATGTATGTATTTACTGTATATTTATGTATTTATATGTGTATGTATGTATATACTGTATATTTATGTATTTATATGTGTATGTATGTATATACTGTATATTTATGTATTTATATGTGTATGTATGTATATACTGTATATTTATGTATTTATATGTGTATGTATGTATATACTGTATATTTATGTATTTATATGTGTATGTATGTATTTACAGAAATATATACACATTTAAATATCTTTCCCTATATATATCTGTATATATCTATACCTATATATAATCATCTATATACACAGTAGGTATAGATATATATTGTACCAAAATACCATCATATATATATAGAAATATGTATTTATGAATAATAAGAACATATTCTTCTATGTGAAGCACATTGGAATGTGAGAACATGCAATCGGGTTAGTGTATATAAGAATATGAGTTTGGGTTAGCTCATATGAGAATGAGTTTTGGTTAGCGAGCGAGTAGAATGTTAGTTTTTTTTTTTTTTTTTTTAATTATTTTTTATTAAGGATATTATAAACATATACAACGTATGAAGAAATGCCAATATTTGAGTATTACAAACTTTGGAATATCATTCACAATAAGAAACAGTGAATAATCAAGTAGATATAAATTCAGAATGTAATGGGCAAAAACAACAATATCCTAATTTTTATACAGATATTTACCTCCTCTGAAAATAGTAGGCCACTCTTGGACCATTATATAATATAAAGACTTGTCGGAGGTAGATAAATTGGGTCTATAGCCACTTTAGGGCTTGGTATAGTATATAACACTAGGTAGATATATCAACAATAATCATTAAATAATTGTCAACCAGCATGAATAACATATCGCTCACCTGAAAACAAGTGTAGAACATTCATCAACACCTCCTCATTATCTAAAAAGGGGCAATCAAGCATGCATCTGCGTATATTTAATATCACAGTATTAGTAAAATCACTAAAGGGAAAGAATGATGATGAATGAATTGGGTGGTTGTCATGCAAAAAGAGAATAAATGTTTCTATAGGACTCATTTTCCTTTGCCTATGAATTAGGCTCAGTGGTGTCATGGGGGGGGGGGGGGGAGAGGAACGGGAATAAAATCAAAGGGGGTGAGGCTGAGATCAAAAACAGAAAAATATAAGTTTAAGACCGGATTGGTATGGAAACCTACCACCATTGGATCACTATGGTAAGAAGACTCATGTAGTGTTTCTGCAGTATCTCCCCTCAGGAATGTTGTCACCACTGGACACAGACGGATAAGGGGAAATGGATATGACCCGCTTACAAATGTAGAGCGGGAAAGGGTGAGGGGAGATACAGTCGGCATAGAAATATTATAGGAGCTGATGGCCCTATAAACCAAAAACCAGGGGATATTATGTTAAATAAAACCTATATATTGGCGTAAGTATAGCAAACTACAAGAACACTATTCTTCCTATATGTTAAAGGCTAAGGGCCAGAGTATGCCCAAAACACACTCTGTTGAATACAGTTTTAATAAACACGTGTAGAAAACAAATCAGACTAACTATCTTAGCACTATCTATAGTTTACATATGCAGAGTGTCTTAGACATAGATTAGTGTAAGTAATACCTCATTGTATAATGCAAATTAGGTTTATGGACCGTGTATGGGGATTACTATAGAGATGTGTATGGAAGAGTCTTCAAATACCAAATGCAATAGTCTCTTTAGGTCAAGAAGCCTGTGGAGTAGACAGTAATTTCTGGACATGTTAGGTGTGGAATAGAACCCTATCAATAAGTGAAAATCCCATGCATGATAATTATAAAGAATACAAACAAAAGGGCATAACATAGTATCAATAATAGAGTTAGATGGAACAATACAACAGTATATAAGTGAATATCAAGTCTGTGGTTGTCATATAACCCTATGGCTAAAGTAATATGCACAAAATGCAATCTAAATTAACCATGTCAAGCTGGATACCCCTAAAATTCACATCATTGAGGGAAGGCATATCGGTATTTAGCCGTTCAACAGCTTGGTACATTAGTTTGAGTAATTTAAGAGTCTGCTCATATCAGAACATTTAGCCGGCAAGTTGAGTAGTATGCGCAGAGTTCATAACTTGACAGTTTTCATTTGTATGTCCAGGATAAATGACAATGATGGCTCCTTTAATATAGGTCATATAGAAAATGAATGACTTCCTCAGCTCCTCCACAGACCTGCATGGTCTCCCCTGGGCGAAACAGACTATTCTACCCTTAGGACCCCCCAGGGTCAAAAAGTCGGCATAAGCAAAGTGCGTCAACATAAGCTAAGGGTTGACAAAGCATTCCCCAAGCAGCGTCCCAGTCTGACACTTGATCTCTGTTACTCATTCTTTTAACCAGGAGATCGCTATGCGCAGCCGAGAGCCTCAGCTCCGCAGTTCAGGTCTCTGCAGGAGCGCTGTTCTTGTGGTATGTGGGCTTTATCTCGAGAGGTGTCAGTTTCCCCTCTGTCGCTCTCCTCTCGCAGATATAATTAATGTGCAGTGATAGGCAAGTTGTTTCAGGGCTTGGGAGCACGACAGTCTCTTCAGCACTGGCTGCTATTGCTATTTCTGTTGGGATCCACTGTTGCCCTGGTACTTGGAGATGCCTCACGTTAGTGACCGGGGCGGCAGCTGGATATTTAACTGTAGCTCCATCGATCTCCGTTGCTGGACGCCTTCCAGCTTGTTCACAAACAAATAAGTTCTCCTTAGTTGACTCTCTCATGGTCTTAGACTGCTCCGCACTCTCCAAACACCACAGCCGCTCCCCACACCCGGTCTCCCTCACCAGGAGGTGTATCTCGGAGGGCATCTCAGAAATAAATGGCGGCGGCGTAGAATAAACAACAGGGTCATCTTTCCGCAGTACAGCTGTCACATCCGAGGGGGTGCCTATGTTGCTGATTGCATGAAGTGTTAACATCGAGGTTAACATGAGCTTAAGGTCGTTGCTGAAACTGTGGAGGTGCTCATTCACATTTACACGCAGCTCCTCTAAAATCGAGTCGATCTTTGACACCATGTTAGTGTTTTCCATGAATAAAAAGTTTGTAGCTTAGTATCCCAAATAGCTTTTGTCGCGTAAGGGAGTTTGTGGGTCAGCACATTTGGCTGATTAAACTGACTAGTCAGAATATTGGAGGGGTAGAGAGAGGCACAGGCCGCTACAAGGCCTCTGCTGCGCACCTTCTCTATTCTGGTCTGCTGATGTCTGTTAATGTTGAAAAGTCGCATTAATCCATTCTGTAGGTATTGCCAGACACAGATCTCCTGAGAGGAATAGGATTTAGACGGTTTGAGAGAGATACTCAGCAGAATATTCAGCCTCTATAAGCAGACAAATCTTAAACAGCAGCCATCTTGGTCGTTGGTCAGACACGCCCCCCAGAATGTTAGTTTTTTTTTTAATCCAATTCTTTTTTCTATTGACTTCTATGGGGGAATAGGTTATCGCATGTGCGATATTCTAATTGCGCTAGAAGTAAGCTGTTTGCGTGGTTTGGGTTAGTGCGAGAGCGCAAACGTTTTACTTTCAACTCGTAATACGAGCACAACCCGATGCACGCAGAAAGTTTACTTCTTGGGCAATTAGTCCTTTATAGCGTAAAATCTAAATAGCGCTCCACTCGAAATCTGGCCCTTATATTGTTGTTTAGCTTTTTTAATTTTTGCATTCTATTAGGAACAGATATAAGCAATCTCCTGCACATATCAGCCAACCACTGTGAAGGTCAGAGTTCTGTATTCCAAAGAGTGCACTTCAGCTTTTCTGGGGGGAGTGGAAATACTATCATTACTGTTAAATTGGGGGTGCACTATCAATACTTTAGGCCTGTACTCATCTGGTATTACAAGTCCATGGTAAAACAGAAGAACCAGAGAATGTTTAGTGCAGCTGACATCTCTTTAGCACGACATAAAGATCACTCAAATTGCAAGTTGTGAGTTATGTGCAACTGTGTATACTACTGTAAAACAATGGGAGCTGCCATGTTGTAACCTAGGTTACCTTCTCTGCTGTGGCCAATCAGGGACAGGTATAAATAGGTCACTAGAGTGCTAGAGTTTGCAGCCAATGGCTGTGTGGAATATAACAGTGTTCTGCACTTCCATTTCTAACAGAAACGGAACAGCTTACAATTTAAGAATGGAAATACAGGAAAAGGGGACAAAATAAATAATGAAAGTATATTGCAGAGTTTTTTATTTATTTATATGATTTATCATTTCATATTACCATCTCAAAGTGTTTAATGTCCCTTGTAAGTATAACCCACTGCTAGTGCTTAGTGCTTTTTTATTATAGCAATGAAATAAAATGTTTAATAATTATGAGATGTAACGAACCACCCCCCATGTCAGGGCACTATTGATTCCACAAACAGAGAATAAGGGGTAGAAACATGGAAAATTGCCCAGAATAAAGGCAAATAATCCAAAACAAAAGAATTGACAAATAATATTCTAAATAACATTTAAGGGAAGATTTTAACCCTTAGCCTCATTTCAGTTATCTAAACCGAATTCTGTGGATAAAAAAAAGAAAATATCATGAAACAAATTAGTATCTTGATTTCTTGAATTACATTTTTCAAACATAAGATTTAGTGAAAGTAGGAATGCAAGCTTATGAGCTGGCAGGGCCGGTGCTACGATATTTGGCCACACAGGCAAGGATACATTTTTCCGCCCCCCCCCCCCACACAATTACATACCATCCCATTGCTAGTTAAAGGGAAATGAAACCCAAATTGTTTCTATCATGATTCAGATAGAGCATAACATTTTAAGCAACTTTCTAATTAACTCCTATTATCAATTTTTCTTCATTCTCTTGGTATCTGTATTTGAAAAGCAGGAATGTAAGCTTAGGAGCAGCACTTGCTGATTGGTAGCTAAATGTAAATCAAACAGTTGTAGCGTAGCATTGCAAATCAAACAATGGTAGTGCAGTATTGTAAATCAGACAGTGGTAGCGCTGGAAATCAAATCAAACTATGGTAGCACTGCACAGCAAATCAAACTGTGGTAGCGCTGCATAACAAATCAGACAGTGGTTGTTCTGCATAACAAATCAGACAGTGGTTGTGCTGCATAGCAAATCAGACAGTGGTAGTGCTGCATAACAAATCAGACAGTGGTTGTGTTGCATAACAAATCAGACAGTGGTTGTGCTGCATAACAAGTCAGACAGTGGTAGTGCTGCATAACAAATCAGACAGTGGTTGTGCTACATAACAAATCAGATAGTGGTTGTGCTGCATAACAAATCAGACAGTGGTTGTGCTGCATAACAAATCCGACAGTGGTTGTGCTGCATAACAAATCATACAGTGGTTGTGCTGCATTACACATCAGACAGTGGTTGTGCTGCATTACACATCAGACAGTGGTTGTGCTGCATTACACATCAGACAGTGGTTGTGCTGCACAACAAATCAGAACTTACCTCCATATTGATATTTTCTCCCTCAGTCAGTGGCCATGTCTTTGATAGTCTGGCAGACTGCAGCGTGATGGGACTGTAGCTGGTAGGAACTTCTCTGGGTGGGAGCGCAGCTGGGACACACAGTGCCTTTCATATAGGTTGACTCTTGAATTGAGTCAGTGGGACGCCATTCAAGGAGCACAGAGTAAGGGAGGGCAGCACATGTAACTCACCGTTACCATGTGTGCTGGATCAATCATATATATATCACCTAAACAGTGAGGCATTATTTGTCAAGGCAAGGAGATTGTAAGACTGACAGACCGCGCTTTACAACAAACCCCTTGTACTAGGTCGGCAGCTGGGCCGACTAGCTGAACTGAAGCAAAGTCAATGCTCAAATAAACTTAAACATATAGAGCACACTTAATATTCCCGGAGCCCTCAGCATATGCATATATAACAACAGCGTGCTGTGGCAAATCATCCCGTGTTAAAAACGGAGCTGCCGCTACTGAGGGAAGACATATATCAGCACACAATAAAACTTCCACTGGAAGTCCCAAGCATCGCTGCACATGAGGGGGGACAGGGCCGGGGTCCAAAGCATGCATCTGACACATTTGCATTGTGCTCCCCGGCCGGCTCTTCAGACTGTAGTCTTTAAAAACTGCCACTGACTCTGGCAGCTGCCCAAGGGCTGAATGCATTTCATAACGGCCTTTTGCCTATTGGCAATATGTTGCACTGCATGCAGCGCACAAAGTGTTGGCTGGCTAAAAAAAAAAGTGTAAAAAAAAATATTGTGTTGCCACTCCAAGATTGCGCCCCCCCTGCTTGGGCGCCTAAGATGGCCTTGTGCAAGCGCTGGGCCAGTGAGCTGGCCCATTTTTGGTTTGGCACCATGGGTATTGCTTGTTGATTGGTGGCTAAATTTAGCTTTTTCAAATAAAGATACCAAAGGAACGAAGAAAAATTGATAATAGGAGTAAATTAGAAAGTTGCTTAAAATTGCTTCTCTATCTGAATCATGAAAGAAAAAATATGGGTTCCGTATCCCTTTAATTTTACACTCTATTGTTAAGTTCACCATACATATTATAAACCAGTGATATCCTATATGGAAATATAAAGTAGCAATAAATAAGAATTTCATACAAAAAAATTGGGGGGGGGGGATGCAAAAAACATTGTTTTGCAATTTTCTTTATAACCATTTCTACAAAACTAGTGTAGCTAAAGAAAACTATCTCCAGATTCATTATGTTGTCCTGATTTTAGAAATACCCCCATTTGTTAAGTTTTCTAAGTAATTTTTAGGAATTCGAAAGGCTTGTCATTTTTTATGGACATGAGATCACTGTGATCACATGACCATGCTCATCACTCTACTGTCTCACTCCTGAGGCATCAAATGATTGAACCAGAGTCTGATATCAGCATTTTGGTCCTTAAGGGCTAAAACAACCAGCGCCGTACCCCGTACAACGCTGTTTGTTAAGGGGTTAAGCATAATCCATTGCTTAGTAAAAAATTTTGTTACAACAATGAAACAAACTGTTTTATATCCCTTAATTGTTGATTGGGATATGGTAAATTATACATATTGGTGGAGAATAGGAAATCTATTTTTACGTAACAGTTTTTAAGATGAAGGATGTTTGTTTAATGATTTTTCTATTACTGGGCAATTTAACAAAAACATATGTAATCATGAATGATAAAGATAAAGTAGTATTATATTATTTATACTGAACATAATTTTGTACAGCAGTATCACTTGGGCACTTTCTACACATACCGATTGACTACTACTAGTTCTATTGGTGACACGGCACACGCTTCTGCCAGTCTTAAAGGGACATAATACTCATATGCTAAATCACTTGAAACTGATGCAGTATAACTGTAAAAAGCTGACAGGAAAATATCACCTGAGCATCTCTATGTAAAAAAGGAAGATATTTTACCTCACAATTTCCTCAGCTCCGCAGAGTAAGTTCTGTGTAAAAAGTTATAATTCAGCTGCTGCCCAGCTGCAGGTAAAAAAAAATAAATGAAGAAATGAACTGCAGCCAATCAGCATCAACAGTGCTGAGGTCATGAACTCTTTTACTGTGATCTCATGAGATTTGACTTAACTCTCATGAGATTTCATAGTAAACTTCCTTAAACTGAATAGGGAAATAACAAGAGAGTGCACGAGGCTCAATCCCTTAGCGGTCCCGGGACAGACATACTGATTACAATGGGATGTGGCTACTGAGGAACTTTTGAGGTAAAATATCTTTGTTTTTTACATAGAGATGTTCAGGTGATATTTTCTAGTCAGCTTTTTACAGATTTGCTGCATCACTTTAAGGTGTTTCAACATTTGGGTATCATGGCCCTTTAAGAGTAAAAGTTGTTTTATTCGACATACATTTTTCAAAAACAGTAATAGATTTTGTGATGTTTTGTGAAGCAAAATGAAAAAATAATACAATGTCCTTTTAAAGGGATATGAAACCCAAAAGGTTTCTTTATGATTCAGATAGAGGGGCTGATATATCAAGCGCCGTATGGAGTTTGATGCCCCTGTTTCTGTGCGAGCCTTCGACGGAAACAGAAGTTATAAAGACCGCTGCTCCATAGCTTGTCTGCCTGCTCTGAGGCAGCGGACAGAAATCAACCTGATCAAACACGATCGGGTTGATTGACACCCCCTGCTAGCAGTCGATTGGCCGCGAATCTGCTGGGGGCGGCATTGCACAAGCAGTTCAAAAGAACTATAAAAAAAAAAGTTAGAAAAGAGTAAGCTCAACTTTGCTATAATTTCAATATTGGGTATAATATCCTATAGGTGAGGTGCAGCCTGGAAAGAAAATGTGCATATAAGATATATAGAGAGAAGTGGATGAACCAAAATATGGTGCATCCAAAAGACCAGGGGTAAAGCACACTCAATATCTATAATAAATTACAGAGACAGTTCAGATAATATGCAAAAAGTAAACTTTATGTAATTATAAATAAACAGTTATATGACAAAACACATAAAGAGAAACAGACATACACAACACATGGGCCCCTCACTAAAGAGTAAAGCTAGCCGGCCTGTATAGTTCATATGGTGCACCATAACATAAGCAGTTCAGCATAAAAGTGCAAGAATGCAAAAGCTGGGTGTTAGTGGCAGAAAGCACTCCAAGCAGGCAAGTCAGAACTTAATTAAAACCTTCAATTAGTCCACATGAGCACTAGCAGGGTAGTTAATAGGGAGACCGCTGTCAGCTATGGCCAACTCCACTGGTCAGACCGCCGTCGGCAAACAACCAACCAACTCCAACGGTCTTGAATATACTACCTTCCTTGGCTAGTTAATAGCGATGAAACGGCTCACTCCACTTCCACAAGGTCGATGGATAAATGAAGGTAAAATCTGGTGGGGGGATCCCACAAGATAGGAGCTGCACACCTATGCATCCTCTTGCGCGTTTCGCTCCGTCACAATAGCAGCCAGGAGCTTCTTCCAGGTCTCTATATATCTTATATGCAAGATCACAAGAACTGCTTGTGCAATGATAAATGCCGACAGTGTATGCATTTATCGATGTGCGGTCGACATGATATGCTACATAGTATCATTTCCGCTTGCACTATGATAAATTGGCCCCAGAGCATGCAATTTTTAACATCTTTCTAATTTACTTCTATTATCAAATTTTCTTTGTTCTCTTGGTATCTTTTGTTGAAAAGCAGGGACGTAAGCTCAGGAGCCGGCCCATTTCTGGAGAACTATATGGCAGAACTTTTGCAAGAATGTTATCCATGGAATACTAGTGTTGAGTGCACTAATGCCGCTCCCTGCACTTACCAATAAAAGTTTAGGATGCTAAAAAACCGTTGGCTACGTTGCAATGCTTTGGTTAAAATATTTAACCATACACTTGTAATACCAGATTTTCTCATCTTCAGAGCTGGAAATGCACTCTGTGAACTTGTCAAGGCTAACCCAGCTACATGCATGTCCCTAATTAGCTTTAACAGATAACAACTGAAAAACAATTCACTTTATACTAACTTAATGACCACGACTAGCCTTGTTGTCTGCAGATTCTAACCCAAATTGGCTCCTCCAAATACGGCAAGTGGAGCTTGGCTATTGAAAAACAATTGCAGTAAACAAGATTTTTATTTGTTTTAATAATGTTTAGACATGGCTGATATGTTCTTCTGTAGCAAGACAACAGAAATGCCTTTCATACGTTTATAACACTGAATTATTATATAGGGCCATCAAACTATTATTATTATGTATTAAGGCATTTTAATAATTGTAATAAGGAACATTGTGCCGTAAAATTTCTCTCTAATTTGCTCCAAATAGTCAATTTTACCTGTTGGAATGTATTAATCTTTTTACAAATATATCCTTTACCTTTACTTTGGTATTTGAAATAGATGCGTTCTCCTGTTGAATCCACCACCTCTACTGAACATTTTAATACTGCAGAGGGTGTTCCTGCTGCAACTTTCAATATATTAAACTCATATCAGCTGCTTGCTGAAGTACAGTATCCCTTCAAAAATTGTCAGTTGAGATCTAACATTAAAACGATTTTCAGATAACTTTACTTTACTTTAAAGGGACACTCTGAGTAACAATAAAATGATCAGTTTCAGTATATCAATTTTATTTACTCAATTTATTATTTACAATATGCTTAAAGGGACATGAAACCCACATCTTTGATTGGTCGCTGCACATAGATGCCTCGTGTGATTGGCTCACCCGTGTGCATTGTTATTCCTTCAACAAAGGATATCTAAAAAATGAAGCAAAACGTATAATAGAAGTAAATTTGAATGTTGTTTAAAATTGTATTCTCTATCTGAATCATGAAAGAAAATTTTTGGGTTTAGTGTCCCTTTAACTCCTTTAAAATGGTTAAACATGAAGCGGAGGATCTCTTTTTGTTCCAGGTGATAATACAGCCAATGACTGTAAGCATATGCATGTATACCTGCTTCTTATTGGGTACATTCTCACTTTAGAGCAGCACAAGACCACAACTTTGCAGGCTTTAAATACATAGTTAAACCTATGCTCATGTGCTGCTCCAAAACTCTAATGAAATACAGCACTTTATTTTTACAGGAAAATGTCCCTTTAAGAATGTGTATGTTTAAATCCCATACCAATTGGTTTTCTATCTGAACCTGGGATCCTAAGGCTATTTAATTTCTAATGATATTTTTTTTTATAAAAAAACACATGCATTATTTAAAGGGCTTATGATGTTAGTACTAATATATGTTTTTGAGGTGCATATAACAATATGTGTTATGTCTTATCAGGTTCTATACAAATTGTGTCACTTCAAATAGCCTGTGTCCTAGTCTAAGGTTTGTACATAAGGCACTCAGATAGTTGAAAAGAAAATCCACACATTCACATTAAAGGGCCACTAAACCCAAAATCTTTCTTTCATGATTCAGATAGAACATACAAATTTAAACAACATTACAATTTACTTCTATTATTTATTTTGCTTCATTTTTGAGATATCCTTATTTGAAGAAAAAGCAATGCACATGGGTGAGCCAATCACATGAGACTTCTATGTGCAGCAACCAATCAGCAGCTACTGAGCATATCTAGATATGCTTTTCAACAAAGAATATCAAGAGAATAAGACAAATTAGATAATAGAAGTAAATTAGAAAGATGTTTAAAAATGCATTCTGTTTCTAAATCATAAAAGAAAAAATGTGGGTATCATGGCCCTTTAAGACATATGTTGATGTTGTGCAGTATGTGTTAAAGGGACAGTAAAATCAAAATGAAACTTAAAGGGAAACTGATTCCAAATGTTTTCTTTCGTGATTCAGATAGAGCATGCAATTTTAAGCAACTTTCTATTTTACTCCTATTATCAAATTTTCTTCATTCTCTTGCTATCTTTATTTTAAAAAGGAAGGCATCTAAGCTAATGAGCCAGCCAATTTTTGGTTTAGTACCCTGGACAGCACTTGTTTATTGGTGGGTGAATTTATCCACCAATCAGCAAGAACAACCCAGGTTGTTCACTAAAAATGGGCCGGCATCTAAACTTACATTCTTGCTTTTCAAATAAAGATACCAAGAGAATGAAGAAAATTTGATAACAGGAGTAAATTAGAAAGTTGCTTAAAATTGCCTGTTCTATCTGAATCACGAAAGAAAACATTTGTGTTCAGTGTCCCTT